>NW_025423389.1:300000-397325 GCF_020740685.1 Jaculus jaculus
TGAACGGGCAATAGTTCACCCAAAGATTTTTCTTTCTGTGCCATATCCCTCTGCACACACCAGTTCATTTCTACGCAAAGCAACCCTGCACAACTTCTCAGGACATGGGCATAAGAGCAAGCTTCTCACACAAACTGCTAGCCCAGTCCAGGCACAGCTCTTTCTCACCCTCATAAGCCAAACCTCACAGTCCATGGTTCTTACTGCATTCAGGTCTTAGAGCTCAGACCAGAATAGTCCATTAAGCTGTACTTACAGCACTGCAAGACATCTCTTAGGCCAAGGTTTCAACTCCTTCCACTTTCCTCTTGAAAATCAGCTACAAAAGGCTGAAGCCACATAGTCAAGTGTCTAGCAGCAACCCCACTCCTCGGTACCACTTTACTGTTGCAGTCCGGTTCGCATTGCTGGTAGAAATCACCCAACCAAGAGCAGCTTCTGGGAAAAAGAGATTTATTTTGGCTTACAGGCTCGAGGGGAAGCTCCACAATGGCAGGGGAAAACGATGGCATGAGTAGACCAATGATATCGAATTGAGGACCTAGACTTTGGGTCAAGAAATACAGCCACTTGATATCTGACAAAGGCCCTAACAATATAGGCTATAAAAAAGAGAGCATCTTCAAAAAATGGTGCTGGTCAAACTGGATAGCCATATGCATAAAATTGAAAGTTGATCCACACACCTCACCACGTACCACATCATTCCGTATGGATCAACAACCTCAGTATGACACCAGAAACGTGGCTACCATGGGAAGAAAAGTTAGGAAGAACACTCCATGATTTAGGAATGGGAAGTGACTTCTTGTAAAAGAAAACCCAGTAACATAGGTTATTAACAATCACTCAACCAATGGAATCACATGAAGCTGAAGAGTTTCCTCACCTACAAACATACAGTAAGCAGAGACAATATATTACCCACAGAATGGAAGAAAATAATTGATGATTATACAACTAACAGAGGCCTATTCTCTAGAATCTACAAAGAACTCAAAAATCTAAACAATAAAAAGTCAAACAAACCACTCACAAAATGGGGCAAAGACCTGAGCAGATAGTTCATAGAGGAAGAAATACAAATGTCAAACACACCTAAGGCAATGTTCATAATCCCTAATCATCAGGTAAATGTAAAATAAAACTACTATGAGATTTCATCTTACCCCAGTAATGATAGCAAACATCAAAAAAAAAATCGAATGCAAACAAATGCTGGCAAAGATGTGGAGAAATAGGGACCCTCATCTGCTGTTGGTGGGAATGTAAGATGGTACAAATACTTTGGAAATCAATATGGAGACTCCTGAAAACTGACTATAGAGTTACCAACAGACCCAGTTATTCCCTTACTGGGCTTGTACCATAAAAGCTCCATGCCTCAGCTCAGAGCAATATGCTCAACCATGTTGATACTGGCTCAATTCATAATAGCCAAGAGCTGGAAACAACCCACCTGTCCATCAGTAGAGGAATGAGTTACTTAGTTATGGTTTACCTACATTATGTAATTCTACACAGCACTAAGGAAAAATGACATAATGAAATTTGAAGAAAAATGCTCAGGCCTGGAACAGCTTATTCTCAGTGAACTCACCATATCACCGGAAAGATACTCACCACATGGTCTCACTCATCTACACATCCTAACCTGAATGTACCCAAGTCGCCAACATACCTACCAAGCATCTCAAGGACTGGAAAATAGGGAATGTGGGGAGGGAGGGTGTGTGAGCAGTGGTGGGGAGTACAGAAAACTGGAACCAAAAGGCAATGGTATCATAAAACACTACATCCTTCAAGACAGACCAAATGGCTGAACCTCCACCAGGCCCTTAGAGGAAAAAATGGATTCACAAGGTCCTGGAGAGGGTACAAAAAACCTGTTCATTATCTTCTCCTGTTTCTGCTTCTTTCTCTCTCTCCCACTTTGTTCCCATACCTCTATCACTTTTATATCACTTATCCTGTTCTTCCTTCTCTTCTTGGGCACTAACCTGTAACTCCTGGTTCCAGCAGGTTGATATTATCCACAAAGAGCTTTTGATCATAGACACCTACAAGGTTTCCCAAAAGAAAACAGATTTTTGTCAGAGCTCTTGTTGACCCACCATAGGTTAGTGATAAGAGCTTACTGCTGAAGACACCACACAGTGTTGACACATATCATGGAGCAACATGGATGGAAGCTGGAATAGAGTCAGTCCCCAAACAGTGTGTCTAGTGCTGGAAGGTACTACATGAGTGACTGGGGGAAAATGACAAATATTTGTCCAATGCATGCTCTAAACTACTTAGCTGCCAGCAACCTGATGTGATGCCCACACAAGTGCAATAGTAGCTCATAGCCATGGTGAGAAACCAACAGCTCTATATTTGGCTAACTGATATGCTCAGTGGAATGGAACCTGTAGCTGGAGCCAGGAAACAAGTCAGAACCATATCCAAAAAATAAGCCCACTCTCTACTAAACTCTCTCTGAAAAACAATGGTTATTACATTTACTTGGTGCTAACTTTATTCTCTTTTGGAGAATCTGCTTCTGTTTTTCAGATAGATGCAGATCCTTAGGAAAGGACCAACCCATCATACTTCAAAAGGGCCCTGGCTGAAACTAAGAACACCTGGAGAAACATGCAAGAATGCTGTTTTCTTGGTGAACTGAGACCCAGCATAATGGTGAAGGTGATAGACAAAGAGAACAATAAACACTTACCAAACCAGATATCCAGACACACAAAGGTGCCCAAGATCTCAACACAGAAGCAGACCTAATATGAATCGAACATGGCTCAGGGAGATTTGTGGAAGAGGGGGTGGAAAGAATGTCAGAGCCACAAGCTGGGTCATGGCATGCTACCCAAAAATAAAGGCTAACTCCACAAGGGATGACCCATATACCCCAACAAGGAGGGTCCCTGTGGAGGGGGTAGGACAGGAAAGATGCTAACAATGGTCCACACTTGACAACAAAAAATAAAAAAGACCAAGTATGTAATAACTGTTCATTGCATGTATATATGAAAAGCAAAAGAGCAATATTCCACTGAAAATTGTTCCTTCTCAGACAGAATGGTCATAACCACTGAATAACCTGTACAGCTCTTACCATTACTACTTTCAAAACAAAATTTATTATGAGAAAAAGTATTTCCTCAGAAGCAAAAATAAGCTCTCTCCTTCATATAACTTAACTACATTCAAGAAGAAACATCAACTGCATTTTAATAATGATATTAAAATGTCATTCCATGATATGTGAGAAAACGTTAAATTTTGATGGTGATATTATATGTCAAAGGCAACAATGAAATGAATGAAAACCTGAAGTAAAATGACATAACTAAAGGAGTGCCAGTTTTCCTCCTGTTCATTAAGATATTTTAACTAAAGCAATAAAAGATCAGTAAGTGTGAAAATCTTTCCTGGAAATCAGTGATACCGACATCTACCAAAATTCCTTCAAGAATGATTGACTGGCTTGGATTTCAGTGTTGTAGAGAAGAGCTCAAAATGTTTCAGGTCCATAGACAAATTATCTTGGGTCATCATAGCCCCTTTCTTTGTGACTTAGCATCCTGTGGGTGTTAGGTAATTCCTTTTGGAATGTACAAGTAGAACCCCCAGCACCCACCTACTGTAACCCTAACAATATCTTCAGACAGCATCTGAGGCCTACAGCAGAGCTTTCTCCATTTAGTTCTAACTCACTCATCTTATTTTCACACCAATATATATTTGAACAGTATCTTGATGTATGATGTTCTTTGTTCTGGCACTATTAAAAACCTCACTGGACTTGAAATTTAGGTTAATTTGGGTTAAACCTAAATCTGTGTTCCTAAGCCATGGTTACCCACATATGCTCCAACAACGAAGTATATAATATAATATATAATATAATTAATATAATACAATATAATATAATATATAATATAATATATATAATATAATATAATATAATATAATATAATATAATATAATATAATATAATAATATAAATGATCCTCAGTCAGCCACCCTCATCCACACTTTTGCGACTTTGGTTCTTACAATCAGAACAAATTCTATTCTGAAATAAAGACTTTCCGACCAGTTTTTAAAATGATACCAAGCTGGAAAGGGATTACACACTGCACACACACAAAAAATTATTTGTAAAGGCAACCTTGTTTATTATCTCAATCAGGCAAAACCAATCAATGGGCATAAACAAAAATATTTAGAAGACTATTTAACAGTCATGATACATTTATTTAGCCAAACCATATTATTAGATTCCCCTCTAGACTAGGATTTCAGTACCAGGCCTGAATTCCTTATGTTGAGTGTGTATCAGGTGCATTCAATGGAATAGTTGGTTAAGAAAGTACCAGTCCTACCTCCATTGCACTATTAGGTACACCTTGCCTGGCTGGTTGATTGTGCAGACCACAGACTGGATCCACTATCTGTTAAGGCTGCTGATGATTTTCTCCCCCAGAAGCCTGCATAGTACTTGCCAGCACTATGGTAGCCAGCCAGCTTGGGTGAGACACCTTTAATCCCAGCATGTGGGAGGCAGAGGAAGGAGATCACTGTGAGCCCAGCCTGCCACTACATAGAGAATTCCAGGTCAGCCTAAGATATAGCATGACTCTACCTCAAAGAAAAAATAAAGTATATGAAGAGATGAGCTGGAAAAGTAGAGAAGAATAATAAAAGGATACATGTAACATATAGCCAGAGAAGGAAAACATAGAAGGAACACCATGGAGGGATAACAGTAAAGGAGAGCAGGCAAGACAGGACTTAAAAAAACAAATTATCTTCTACATCTTCCCTCCCTAGCTCCCCCTCTCCCTCTCTCTCTCTCATCTCTCTAATTCTTGTATATTCTTTTTCCTCATTTTCTTAGTGGGCACTGACCTGTAACTCCCAGTACCAGCATGGGGCTATCATCCACAATGAGCTTTTGATCAGAGAAAACTACAAGGTTTCCTAAAAGAATGACAGGTTTCGGTCAGAGTATTAGATGACCCACCAAAGGTTATTGCTGAAGACAACATATGGAGCTGACACAATGGAACAGTATGGCTGGAAGCAAGGAGAGAGTCTGTCCCCAGACAGTCAGCATGTATAGTGACAGAAGGTGCTACATGGGTGACTGGGGGGAGTGTACAATATCTGTCCAAGCAAGTCATGGTCTAACCTACTTAGCAGCAAATAACTCGCTGTGATGCCCACACAACTGCAATAGTGGCACACAGCCACGGGGGTGCGGGGAATCAATTGCTCTTGATTTGGCTAACTGATGCCCTCAGTGTTACAGGACCCATAGCTGGAACAAGAAGTCAGAACCATATCCAAACATAAGCCCACTCTCCAGTATCAAGCTACCAGCAACCATGGGGTACAAGAGGGCCTACACCTATTAAACTCTATACAAAAGTAAGGTTATCTTATTTGTCCTCGTGCTAGCTTACTCTCCGTTGGAGAATCTGCTTCGTTTTTTCAGATAGGTGCAGATCCTTAGGTGAAACAAGCAAGGGTGCTGTTTTCCTGATGAACAGGCTACCAGCACAAGAGTGAAGGAGAACAACACAGAGAAAAATCAACTCCTACCACATCAGAGAGCCAGAGCCACAGAGGCCCCCAACTCCTCATCACTGAAGCACACCAAATTTAACTCAATATGGCCTAGGGAAATTTTGTGGATGAGGGGGCAGAAAGAATGTCAGACCCACATGTTGGGTCAAGATATGCAGAGACATTTATCATCCCAATAACTGTGGGTTAACCCCAAAATGCATGAACCATATACCTCCACAAGGAGGGGCCAATAGGGATGGGGGAGGCCACGGATGAGCCTAATAATGGTACAAAACTGCCTGTATTTGCTGAATGCAAAACTAATTTAAAAAGAAAAGAAAAAAAATTATATGAGAAAATTCCATTAAAAGGTGAAAAACATTCCTATACATAGAGTCACCTATGCTGGGTAGTTGATATGCTTTATTCATGGTATAGATATCTAATTTAAAAATATTATTAAGCCTCAAGTATTTTGTTGAATTGATCAAGTGAAATAGGACTTGTTGCAGTACACATCACAATTAATTCACAATTGCATAGGTCTCGTCATAAAATTTAGTAAAAAAATCTTTTAGTATTTATTTATTTTCAAGTAGAGAGACAAGAGAGAGAGAGAGGGGGTGAGGGAGGGAGAGAGAGAGCGAGAGAGAGAGAGAGAGAATGAGCATACCAGGGCCTCCATCTGCTGCAAATTTATATCATATGCATATTCCACCTTGTGCAGCTGGCTTTCCGTGGGTTCATAGGAGTCGAACCTGAGTAGTTAGGCTCTGCAGGCAAGCACCTTAACTGCTGAGCAATCTCTCCATCCGATATTTATGAAACATTGATGATTAGGAAGTATTGTGTGAGGATTGTGCTCATTTATGAACTTAATGCCACCAATCAATATCATATTAAGCTTTGGCCATTACTAATCTGGTACAGAAAATGAATGAGTGTTAAACAGAGACCAACATTGGCTGCCAAAAAGGACCCTTTGGGAAAAATAATCCCTCAACCATTGGGGTGGACAGTTGGTTGATTCCATTTGATAGAAGCAGAGGATGGACATTAGTGCATCTTTATTTTAGATTCTCCAGCAAAGGAGTTACGCTGAGCTTCTGCAGAAGAGGGAGATGCATAAGGTCAAGAAGATAATCCTGCTGCTGGCAGATGTACCCCCTTTCAGGTTTTATCTCATTATCTTTGTGAAATCTCATGTTCCATTTGATTTTTAATTTTATTATTGAAGTCAGAGTCCCATCATTATTCTTGTACAAATTTCTTCAATTCTTGCAGAAATGTTCACAGTTAGCTGTAATTTACATTAAGTCATTTCTTTCATGACAATCCCTATGAGTGATTTCACAAATATATAGACTGGGGATGTTAATTTATAAGTGAGACTTAGAAACATAAATCAAATATCAGTGACTATAAACAGGGCAGGCATATATTTAGAAATAATAACAAGGTTTCTTACCATGTCTCATGGTGTGAATTACAATGTATTCACACAATGTCTGTAAATACATAACAAATTATACCTAGATTTCATGTCTAGGGAAAAATTCTTTTTTTTTTTAAATTTAATTTACTAGTTTTCATTTCAGTGAATACAGGCAGTTTGGTACCATTATTTAGGCTCATCTGTGATCTACCCCTCCCATTAGACCCTCCTTGTTAATGAAAATGGGTCGTGCATTGTGGAGTTAGCCCCCAGTTATTAGTATGATAAATGTCTCTGCAAATCATGACCCAACATGTAACTCTGACATTCTTTCCGCCCCCTGTTCCGCAAGATTTCCCTGAGCCATGTTGGGTTCATTTTTGGTCTGCTTCACTGCTGAGGTGTTGGGGGCCTCTGAGGCTTTGGCTCTCTGATTTGGTAGGAGTTGATTTTTCTCTCCGTTGATCTCCTTCCCCTTTGTGCTGGTATCCAGTTCACAGGAAAACATCACCCTTGCTTATTTCGCCAGTTGTCCTTAGTTTCAGTTGGGCCCCTTTTGAGGTATGTTGGGGCAGCTCTCTTCTTAGGATCTGCATCTACCTGGAAAAGAGAAGCAGATTCTCCAACGGAGAGTAAGTTAGCACCTGGAAAATTGAGATAACACTTTTTTGATAGACAGTTTGATAGGTGTAGGCCCTCTTATACCCCGTGATTGATGGTAGCTTGATATTGTAGAGTGGGCTTGTGTTTGGGTATGGTTCTGACTTGTTTCCCAGCTCCAGCTAAGGGTCTAGTACCACTGAGTGGATCAGTTAGCCAAATCAAGAGCAATTGATTCCTCACCATGGCTGTGTACCACTATTGCACTTGTGTGGGCATCACATCCGGTTATTTGTTGCTAATTAGGTTAAATAATGTGTTGCTTGGACAGATCTTGGTCATTTCCCCCAGTCGCCTATGTAGCACCTTCTGGCACTAGACACACTGACTGTCTGGGGACTGACTCTCTCCTGGCTTCCAGCCATGTCATTCTATTTTACGCGTCAGCTGCATATGGAGTCTTCAGCAATAGGGTGTTACCACTGACCTTTGGTGGGTCATCAAGTACTCTGACAGAAGTCTGTCATTGTTTTGGGAAACCTTGTAGGTTTCTCTGATCAAAAGCTCATTGTGAATGGTAGGCCCAAGCTGGAAGTGGGGGTTTCAGGTCAGTGTCCACCAAGAAATTGAGGAAAAAGATAACTAATATACAAGAGTTAGAGAGGAGAGAGATAGAGGGGAGAGGGGGAGAGGGAGGGAGGGAAGATGTAGGAGATTTTGGTCAGTCTTGATCCTACCTGCTCCAGTGTCTTGTGGTTCAGGTGTTTCCTGTAAGGGTCTAGTGAAGGTTCAGCCATTTGGTCTGTCTTTTAGGAAGTAGAATTTTATGGTACCATTGCCGTTTGGGTCCGGATTACTGTTTTCCACCCTTTGATTCCCTCCCCGCCCTCCCATCCATCTTATTGTCTAGTCCATGAGGTGCTTGCTGGGTATGTAAGGCATATTGGGCAGATTCAGTTTGGTGTTGCAGATGAGTGAGACTATGTGTCGAATTTTTTTTTTTTTTTGTGATTGGGTAAGTTCGCTGAGAATGATGTGTTCCAGGTTCAACCATTTTTCCTCAAATATCTTTATGTCGTTTTTTCTTACTGCTGTATAGAATTCCATTGTGTAGATATACCACATCTTTGTTATCCATTCTTCTAATGATGGACATCTGGGTTGATTCCAGCTTTTAGCTATTATGAATTGAGCTGCTACAAACATGGTTGAGCAAATCTCTCTGGCTTTTGGTTTGAAGGTTTTAGGGTATATGCCCAGTAATGGTATAACTGGGTCTGTTGGTATTTCTATAGTCAGCTTTTTCAGGAGTCTCCATATTGCTTTCCAAAGTGGTTGTACCATTCTGCATTCCCACCAACAGTGAATGAGTGTCCCTGCTTCTCCACATCCTCGCCAGCATTTATTTTCATTTGACCTTTTGATGTTGGCCATTCTTATTGGGGTAAGGTGGAATCTCATAGTTGTTTTAATTTGCATTTCTCTGATGATTAGGGATGATGAACATTTTCTTAGGTGTGTGTTTGCCATTTGTATCTCTTCCTCTGTGAATTGCCTGTTTAACTCTGTGCCCCATTTTGTGAGTGGGGTATTTGTCTTCTTATTGTTTAGACTTTTGAGTTCTTTGTAAATTCTAGAGATAAGGCCTCTATCAGTTGGATAATCTGCAAATATGTTCTCCCATTCTGTGGGTATTCTATTGGCTTTGCTTATTATATGCTTGTCTGTAAAGAAACTCTTCAGCTTCATATGATCCCAATGGTTGAGTGACTGTTTAAGAACTTGAGCCACTGGGGTTTTATTCAGGAAGTCTTTTTCCATTCCTATATCATGGAAAGTACTTCCTAAATTTTCTTCCAGTAGTTTTCACGTTTCTGGTCTTATGTTGAGGTCTTTGATCCATTTGGATTTGAGTGTTGTGCATGGTGAAATGTGTGGATCAAGTTTTAGTTTCCTGCATGTGGTTATCCAGTTTGTCCAGCACCATTTGTTGAAGATGCTATCTTTTTTCCAGCCTATATTTTTTGGGCCTTTGTCAAATATCAAGTAGCTATACTTGCTTGACCCAAAATCCGGGTCCTCAAGTCTATTCCATTGGTCTATACTCCTGTTTTTATGCCAGTACCATGCTGTTTTTATTACTATGGCTTTGTAGTATAACTTTATATCAGGTATGGTGATGCCACCAGAGGTATTTCTTTTGCTGAGGATATGTTTGGATATGCGAGGCCTTCTGCCTTTCCATATGAAATTTGAAATCATTTTTTCTATGTCTGTGAAGAACACTGTAGGGATTTTAATTGGAACTGCGTTAAATCTATATATTGCCATTGGTAGGATTGTCATCTTCACAATGTTAATTCTGCCTATCCAGGAGCATGGGAGGTCTTTCCATCGTTTCAAGTCCAGGAGCATGGGAGGTCTTTCCATCGTTTCAAGTCCTCCTCAATTTCTTTTTTGAGAGTTTTTATATTTTCGTTGTATAGATCTTTTACTTCCATGGTTAACATTATTGCAAGGTATTTTATTTTTTTGTTGCTATTGAAAATGGGACTATTTCCTTTATTTCTTATCTGTATCTTTGTCATTTGCATACAGAAATGCTTCCGATTTTTGTGCATTGATTTTGTATCCTGCTACTTTGCTATAGGAGTTAATCACCTTCAGGAGTTTTGGGATGGAGTCTCTCGGGTCTTTTACATATACAATCATGTCATCAGCGAATAGCGCTAACTTAACTTCTTCCTTTCCAAATTGTATCCCTTTTATTTCCTTCTCCTGCCTTATTGCTTCAGCTAGGACTTCCAGAACTGTATTGAAAAGCAGAGGTGAGAAAAGACATCCCTGTTTTGTTCCTGATCTCAATGGGAATTCCTCCAGTCTCTCACCATTAAGTATTATCTGGGCCTTTGGAGCTTTGTATATTGCCTTTATTATAGTAAGATGTGAACTGGCCATGCCGATTCTCTCCAATGTTTTGATCATGAAGTGATGTTGTATCTTGTCGAAGGCCTCTTCTGCATCTATCGAAATGATCATGTGATATTTATGTTTAAGCTTGTTTATGTGGTGTATTACATTGACCGATTTTCATATGTTGAACCACCCTTGTGTTCCTGGGATAAATCCCACTTGGTCAAGGTGGATAATGCTTTTGATGTGTTGTTGGATTCAGTTTGCGAGAATTTTGTTGAGGATCTTTGCATCTATGTTCATTAGGGAAATAGGCTGATAGTTTTCTTTTCTTGTGGCATCTCTGCCTGGTTTTGGTATTAGGGTGATACTAGCTTCATAGAAGGAGTTGGGTAGTTTTCCCTGTTCTTCAATTGTGTGGCACAGTTTTAGGAAGATTGGTTTGAGTTCTTCCATGAAGGTTTGATAAAATATGGCTGGGAATCCATCTGGTCCTGGACTCTTCTTTTTTGGGAGGTTTTTTATTACTTTTTCAATCTCCATGAGCGTGATGGGTTCATTGAGGTGGTTGATCTGCTCTGAGTTTAGCTTTGGTAGATGATATGCATCCAGGAATTTATCCATCTCCTCCACATTTTCCAGTTGTGTGGAGTAGAGGTTTTTGAAATAAGTCCTGATGATTCTGCCGATTTCTCTGATGTCTGTTGTGATCTCTCCTTTTTAATTTTGAATTTTGTTAATTTGGAGTCTCTCTTTTTTTTGCTTGATCAAATTGGCCAGAGGTTTGTCAATCTTGTTTATTTTTTCAAAGAACCAGCTCTTTGTTTTTCAATTGCCTTAATTGTTTCCTTGGTTTCCAGTTCATTAATTTCTGCTCTGATTTTAATTATTTCTTTCCTTCTGGAGCTCTTTGGGTTGGATTTTTCTTGTTTTTCCAATGCCTTTAGGTGGATGGTTAGGCTATTGATTTGGGATCTTTCTGTCTTTTTTATGAAGGCATTGAGTGCTATGAATTTTCCCCTGAGGACTGCCTTCATTGTGTCCCACAAGTTTTGGTATGATGTGTTGTCATTGTCATTCAATTCCAGGAATTTTGCAATTTCATTTTTTATTTCATCCACTATCCATTTATTGTTTAAGAGTGTGCTATTCAGTTTCCAGTTGCCGTTGGGGCTCTTCTTGTTTTTTTTGTTGTTGATTTCTAGGACTATAGCATTATGATCTGATATCATGCAGGGAATTATGTCAATTTTCCTAAATATGTGGAGGCTATCTTTGTGACTCAGTATATGGTCTATTTTAGAGAATGTTCCATGGGCTGCTGAGAAGAATGTGTAGTCTGTGGATTTGGGATGGAAAGTTCTGTAGATGTCTGTTAGGTCTAAGTGCTCTATGGTTTTGTTGAGCTCTCTTACTTCCCTGTTGAGCTTCTGTTTGGATGATCTGTCTATTACTGATAATGGTGTGTTAAAGTCCCCAGCTATGATGGTGTTGGTGGTTATTTCTGTTTTATTGTCAAGTAGGTTTTGTTTTATGAACTGCGGTGCCCCTGTGTTTGGTGCATACAGATTTATGATTGTAATATCCTCTTGATGGATTGTTCCCTTTACAAGTAGGAAGTAGCCTTCTTTGTCTTTTTTGATTGTTTTTGGTTTGAAGTCAACTTTATCTGATATTAATATAGCTACACCTGCTTGTTTCTTATTCCCATTTGCTTGGAATATTGTTTTCCACCCTTTCACCCTGAGGAGGTTTCTGTCTTTAGTGGTAAGGTGGGTTTCTTGAAGGCAGCAGATTGAGGGGTCTAATTTTTTGATCCACCCTCTTAGCCTGTGTTTCTTGATGGGTGAATTAAGGCCATTAATGTTTTGGGTGATGACTGTGAGATTTGATTTGATCCCTGTCATGTTGTGGTGGTAGAGGTGTGTTGGCATTTTCATGGAATTTAATTTTTTTTTCTATCTATTCTGGGTTTAGTTGCTGTGATCTTCTTCTTGTAGGCATTTGTGTTTGGTTGTTTCTTCTCTGTGGAGAATTTCCTGGAGTACTTTCTGTAGGTTTGGTTTTGTGTTCATATAATTGTAAAGCTGAGTTTTGTCATGGAAAGTTTTCCTTTCACCATCTATTATAAGGGAGACTTTTGCCGGGTAGAGTAGTTTGGGTTGAAAGCCATAGTTCCTTAGAGTTTGAAGAGTTTCATTCCAGGCCCTTCTACCTTTCAGGGTTTCCATTGAGAAGTCTGAAGTAATTCTGATGGGGTTTCCTTTGAAAGTGGTGTGCTGTTTTTCCCTAGCTGCTTTTAGGATTTTTTCCTTGGTGTCAATGTTTAGAGTCTTAATGATAATATGCCTTGGGGAGTTTCTCCTTTGGTCTAGTCGGGTAGGAGTTCTGTTTGCTTCTTGAATCTTGATGGGCCTTTCTTTTAAGAGACGGGGGAAGTTTTCTTCAATTATTTTGTTAAAGAAGTTCTCCATGCCTTTGGTCTGAAATTCTTCTCCTCTGGTATTCCAATGATTCTGATATTAGGACGTTTAAGTGGATCCCACAATTCTCTCATGTTCTGTTCACAGGAACTTTTGAACTTACTGAATTTTTTGGACTCTGGAACTGTTTCTTCCATCCTGTCTTCCAGATCAGAATTTCTATCTTCCACTTCGCTGACTCTATTCTTGAGAGCCTCTAGTGAGTTTTGGACTTGTTCAATTAAGTTTGCATTTTGTACTACTTTCCTATGTATCACTTCCATCCCTTTGTCCAGCTCCCTTTTTGTCTCATTTTCTGATTTTCTTGCTGATTCTTGGAAATCATCCTTGCATTTCTTTATGTTTTCATTTAGTGTGGCCAGCTGATTTTTAAGGTCCTCTTTTTTTTCACTCTCCCTCAACTCTCTTACCTCTCTTTGAATTCCTTCCAGTGTCTTATCATATTGCTCTAGCTTAGTGATGGTAGCATCCTTACGATTATCTATCATTTGTAGCTTTCCTGTCAGTTCTAGCAGTAGTTTGGTCAGGGTTGCATTGTTTATTGCTTCCACTTGATGTTCTGATCCTAAACACTCTTCTATGTTTTGGTTAGTTGTGATCCTTGTTGGACTGGGTGATCTGTCTGGGTTTTCTTCCATTTTATTTTTCGTGTTATTTCTTTTGTGCTGTGGTCTACCCATGTCAGTGTATGGGCAGGTAGGTGGGTGGAGCAGCCTGGGATCTAGCTTAATGTGAATCCAAGGCAGCCTGGGGCAATTGTAAGCAGCCTGGGTTTTTGCTCAGTCTTGCTAAAGCCGCCTACCTATAGCCTGGCAGGGGCACCAAAGTTGCCTGAATTCTCACCCAGTAATGCACCTAAGCTACCTGCCTTTGAGCTTGAAAGGGGACTGAGGTAGCAAACCCTGAAGGTGCCTAGATTCTGGCTGGGTACACTGGGGTTTGTAAACAGTCTGTGCTCTTCCACCTCAGGGGAGTGGGGGCTTGGTGGCGATGTACAGGTAGGGGATGGCAGCTGCGCTGGCGCTAGTGACTCAGTGTGGACTTATGTGGCTCTTGCTGTGGGGTGGGCCCGCTGCATGTGCAATCATAGTGGAGAGGCAGATGATGTGGGTGCAGAATCAGGACACAGCAGAAGTTGACCAGCGGCAAGTGATGTGGGCACAGCAGCAGGGGATCTGGCAGTCACCTATTCACAGCAGGGGTGGCCCCACAGGACTGCAACCGGATCACCACATGGCTGGTCTACTGGCAGGATCAGAGAACAAGGGCGAGGTAGGAGGTCTCAGCTTCAGTGCAGCAGGCTGGCAGGCGTGACTGGTGGGTGCCCAATCAGAGCACAGCCATGCGGGATGTGCAGAGGGTGCTTGGGCGCATGGGCAGAAGGGGGCGGGGGTGTGATGGTGTGTATGGAGCGAGTGGGGCAGGCAGCGGGGGGAGGGGTCAGGGTGTGCCGGGGCACCGGGCAATCAGGGTGGGGTTAGTGTGAGGTGGCAGGGCTCAGGGTGCGCGTGGTGGGGTGCCCTGGAGGGGCGGGGTGTGTGTGGCGCTCTGATCAGTTAGGGGGTGAGGTGCGCGCTGTTGGTGTAGGGGGGGGTGCGCATGCAGGGGGTTTGCGGGGCACAGCAGGGGTGCGGGGCACCTGGGGGGTGCTGGGGGAGCGCGGGGCAAGCGGGGGGTCACGAGGTGCGCAGGGGGGCACGGAGGAGCTTGCGGGAGGGGCAGGGGGCTAGGGGCACAGGGCACGTGGGGGGTGCACTGGGTGCGCGGGGGGCACAGGGTGCGCGTTGGCAGAGGGGGCATGGGGCACGCTGGGGTGCGGGATGCCAAGGGACGCTGCAGGGTGCTCTGGACATGCGGGGGGGGCGGGGCTTGCGGGGGGGTGAGGGGGTCGCACGTGGGGCGCGGGACATGAGGCACTCAGGGGCGCAGGACGCGTGGGGGTGAGGCACAGGAGCCACAGGTCATGGGGCACGACTGGGCACGCAGGGGCGTGCTCTGGACTACAGGTGTGCCCAGGCCGCGTGCGGCGGGGGGAGGGGCGTGCGGGGTGGGGGGCGGGAGGCGCTGGGGCTGGGCGCAGGTGGGGACAGGGAGCGCTTCAGGGCCCATGGGGCTCAGGGCGAGGATGCTCCGGGGCGCGGGCGCAGAGCGCGTGGGGAGGGTGGACAGCTAGGAGCGCGGGGCGCACAGGTGGGCGCGTGGGGGGGCGGCCCACTGCAGGACGCTGCGGGAAGCCACGGGGTGGTCTGGACTCGCGGTGGGGGTGGAGGGCGGGTGATGCGGGGGAGGGGGTCAAGGGTGTCGCAGGTCTTGCAGGGGTTTGGAGCACGCTGAGGTAAGAAGGAGCAAGGGAAGCTGGTGGACGCTGCAGGACACCATGGGGCACTCTGGATGCGCGGCGGGGGTGGGGCGCACGGGGGGAGGGAGGCTCGAGGAGCGCGGGGGTGGGGCATGGGGGTCTCGGGGCACGCGGGGGGCGTGGGGCACACCTGGGCGCTCGGGGTGCAGGATGCTCAGGGGCGCTTGGAGCACGCCTGCTGTGTGTGGGTAGGGAGCATTGGGTGCGCAGGGGGAGGCGGGGGGGCGCCCGGGGTTGGGCACGAGGCTTGGGGGGTTGGGTGCGGGGGTCTCAGGGCACACGGGGCGCAGGGGTGCAGGGCACGCCTGGGCGCCCGGGCGTGGGGCGCTTGGGGCGCGCCTGCTGAGTGTGGATGGGGAGCTTGTTGCGCGCAGGGGGTGGGGCACGCGGGGGGTGGGGCGCGCGGGGAGGGGTGTCTCCAGGCACGCGGGGGTGGGGCGCGGGGGTCTGGGGCGTGCGGGGGCGCGGGAAGCTTCGGTTCCCTAGGGCTGCACCTCTGCATGTGGATAGGGAGCTTGGGGCGCGCTGGGGGGAGGGGTGCGCTGGGGGTGGCGGGGTGTGCAAGGGCGTGGGGCGCAGGGGTTGTGGAGCGCGTGTGGGCCACTGGGGCGCGTGGGGCTTGGTGCGCACGGGGCGCCGGGCACATGGGGCTTGGTGCGCATGGGGCTCCAGCACCTCTGAGGTGCTGGGCAGCACCCAATGCAGGGATTCGCGGTGGGCGGGGTGGTGGGATGTGGTTCGCGGGGGTGTGTGCTTCCCTCTTTTACCCCATCTGTGCTCTCCCTCTTCAAAAAGTTCCTAATTTTCCTTGAATACTTACCTTTTTTCCCCCTTGTTGTTTGTAGTGCCGCTAGGCAGTAGCCCTCTTGACTGGAAGTCCCCATAAATTCTTGATTAGAATATAGGTATCCATATTTTGTTCTTTACATTTTTGTGAAATACTAAAAGAGATTTCCTTGAGATGTATATGAATAATTGGTTTTGTATTATTAATATCAAATATATTCTACAGAATATAAAGGATACTTGCCTGAAAAGAGTAATGACCCCGTTTTGATTCTATAGAACTCACATAAAGGCAAATGCACAAAGTGGCACATGAATCTAGAGTTAGTTTGCACTGGCAGGAGGTCCTGGTGGGTCAATTCTCTCTCTCTCTCTCTTTTTTTTTTTTTTTACCTCTCTCCTGCTGTCAAATAAATAATTTTCATGTCAGAAATGGGCAGGAGGGATGGCTAAGTGGTTAAGGTGCTTGCCTGCAAAGCCTATGACCTAGGGTTGATTCTCCAGAACCCAGAGAAAACCAGATGCACATGGTGGTGTAGGCATCTGCAGCTTCTAGAGGCCATAGTGCACACATTTCCACTCTCATTCTCTCTCTGTGTAAGTAAATTTATGTATTTATTTTGTTAATTTTCTAAAGGGGAAATGCAAATGTAGAATCATACATAATATAAATTTCAGCAATACTTATGTTATTGCAAGTGGTAAAAGTTTTTGAAATTACCTTTTAAAATTATGAAAAAGATATAAAAATATGAATACATTCTCAAAATTGGAAGGTCACTTTGGAAACACTGAGTTCTTGACATGAAATAGTCATTGAGCTATGGCCTAATGTGTCCCATAGGCCCTGATTGGAAGGGCTGCTGTCCTTGACACATTTCATAAGCACCACGCTGTATCATGTGCACAAACTAGTTTCAATTTCGTTTAAGCTTCACTTACTATAATTTCATTAGTGAATGGAAGCAGTTCAACAGTAACTTGAAACAAAGATGTACTGAGAAACCACAAACAAATAGTCAGGGTCACCTATGAGATCATTCCACACCAGCAAACAAAGACATGTCATGGCAGTACACTGATGATTTTAGAAAGGACAGAAAATGCTAAGAAGACATCAAGGTTGGAATAAGAAAACATTTGTGAACTTGATTATGTCTATTCAAGTATTTTTATGAATGGCCATAGAACACCCAAACACCTGAAGTGAGAAATAACAAAGGAATAGATCAAATCAGTTTATGTTCACACAGTGGATTCCATTTTGTTTGCTAAAGAGGAAGGTTTTTTGTTTTTGTTTTTGTTTTTTTACACTTCTGCTATGGCTATATCTGAAATTCCTCTCAATAGTCTCTGAACCTCAAATTTGTAATTAACATTAAAATTTTCAATTGTACTCATTTTGCTGTGACAGGAGTTGATAGTGTGTCTCACTGTAAAGCAGACAGAAAATGAATTTGTCCTCTACCTGTTTTTTGTAATATTGGATTTAAAATAAACCATGAGAGGTATAGGGGCAAACTAGGTTGTGGGTTGGTACTAGATGACAGGCAGAAGATCCCAACTTTATTAGCACATGCAAAAGTGGGTACAGCAGTGTGAGGCTATTGGGTGGCATTGAAGAAATGAATGTATTTTGTTCTTTTATGGGGGCCCTAAGTATCTAGCATTTAGAGACATAGGCTATGTTATTTTTTCCTTTTTTCATTTGCTTGATACCAGGTCTTTGAAAAGTGCCAGTACCTACTAGGATCCCTCATACATCCCAAGCCCCTCACTATGGAGTAACACATAGTCTTCTATTTCATGTTACAGTCAGGACCTTCACCCAGCTGTATATATTGAGAGGGCCCTGGGCACTGAGATCATATTATCTACATCATTCATGCACAGCCACTAGTGCCATAGTAAACTCATCTTCCCGTATAACCTGTGCTTAAGTCTCAAGCAGCTCCAGTGTTAATCCCCATGGAACCACAGCATCCCACAGAGCTCTGAGTACTTCCACCAGCCTTGTTGTTTCTAAAATTCCAGTAACATTCCCCCAAACACAGTTCACATTCACAATTTAATATTTCTTACAGGCCATGTAATCTTTCCCAAGCCCCAGTGTGATGATAGCTTCCCTCCCAGTTCTCTCTTCCACTGACATCACTTCAGAAACCCAGTACCAGACTCAGAAATTAAAATATATGGCCTCATTACCACTTTTAGTTCAAGAACACTTCAGGACTCTACTTACATCCCAATGCCCAATGCAGCTGCATGCAATTGCCAGTGTCACACATTCACACATAAATCCATCACAATCCTATGAGTATTGCAGCAACTTATATTGTCCCTATACAATCACCTAGCAACTTCTATGACCAAGAGAAGTGCAGCACCATCCAGTATCAATCTGGAACATAATACAAATGTGATGTAATCCAAGGCTAATTGTAATTGAGGTCATGTCCCAGTCTGGAACCTCTCAGCCCAGTAACAGCATTCAGATTCTTATAAAATTCCAGGCTCTGCCCTCTGATTCTTGGTATCATCCTTCAGTACAATAAGCTTCATTCAAATACACATTAAGGACCATGGCTTTCCATCCCACCCTTAATATTCCACACATACACCGGCCACCACAGTGATATAATTTTGCAATAATGCCATGCCCCTTACCTGCACAATCATCCCTTTATTCTCTGTACTTCCCCCCCCCCAACAGCTAATTTCTCTAAGCCTCTGGAGCCCCTTTTATGTAGAGTGAAGTACTAATCACTCCTCCACCTGTGCACTGTGTTATCATACTCTAATACTAACTGGAGTTCCCAGCATTCATTTGAACATCAAACTTCCAAGTTGTAGCTTTTCCACACCAGCACCAACTTCAGACTTTGATATCATTGCTATAGTCATTTTATAACCAGATCCTCAGCTCCCAGAATTGACCCCAGGGCTTGGTTTCCCCTGTAACATAAAACAGAAGATGTATGTACCAGAGTTTTTCCATGTTCCCTAGACCATGTCAAAGTTAGTAATATCTGGTATGCATATCAATAAGACTCATCTTTTCTAAGCAATGGCATGGATTGTAGAAGTCATTTTGAGAAGACTCAGGTAATAAAATGACACAGAAATTGCAGTGTACACCTACTCCATTGTCCATTTTGGAACTCAGAACACATGAGTGAGGAAGTATTATGGTCCTTGACATTTTAGGTGTGTTTTTTAATGCAGATCACATTAAGCTTTCATGTCCTCACATCCCCTTCTTCACACTAAATTAATTTTGGAATTAATGCAAGTTAAAGCAGCCACCAACACCATCATACAAAAAAGGATGTATTGACAGAACATGAAGCACACCATGACCAATTGGATTGTTCCACATCTTCCACAAATGGGCCTTAACTGCATCCTCCTACCCATATTTGCTACATAAAGAGAGCTGCACTGCGCTTCCTCAGAAGAGTGGAGACAGGCACCAGGAGAATGAACATTCTACTGCTGGCTGAAGCTCTCAGCTGCCTGGTTTGTGCTCAATAGCAACCCTTGAAGGTACCATGTCTAACATGAGCTATAGGCATAGAGCTGATGATGGCTCTGGGTGGGCCACTCTTCTACATGGGCCTCAGTGTCATTAGATAAGGTCATTGTTTCACTTGAGTGCCTTTTATTAAAGCCATCCTGTCTCAGTACTTTTAGTATTTACTAGTTTATATTTACCTTGCTGTGAGGATGGTGAGCAGTATATTCTTATTAAGTTTGTGTTACCCCTTTGTCATTCTTCCTCTGACAATTCCCTATGTGGTTCTCTGCTCCACTTTTTCAGTGGTTAGTTTGATGCTTTATTGTTTAGATTTCAAGTTCTTTAATATGCTAGATATTAGGCTTCTGTCAATGGGATAGCTGGCAAATACTTCCTCATCTTTAGTGGGGAATCTCTTCACTTTGGTTGTGGTATGTTTGTCTGTGCAAAAGTTTTGCAGCTTAATAAGATCCCATTGACTGACTGAATGCTTAATATCGTTGGCTACTGGAGTTTTGTTCAGTAAGTCTTTTCCCACTCCTATATCATGCAAAGTGCTTCCTATTATTTCTTTGAGTTATTGAAAAAATTTCATGTCTTATATTGAGGTCTCTAATCCATTTGGACTTGAGTTTTCTCCATGGCAAAATGAGTGGGTCTAATTTCATTTTTCTACATATCGTCATCCAATTTGTCCAACACCAGTTGTTGAAGATGCTGTCTTTTCTTCAGTCTACATTATTGGCACCTTTGTCAAAGATCAGGCAGCTGTAGTTGCTTGCCCTAAAGTCTGAGTCTTCAAATTTGTTCCATTGACCTATGTTTAATTTTTATTCCAGTACCATGCTGTTTTTTGTCACTATGGCTTTGTAATATAGCTTTAGATCAGGTATGGTGGTACCACCAGAAGTGCTTCTTTTACTGACGTATATTTGTATATCTTAGGCCTTTTGTCATTCCATATAAATTTTGCTATCATTTTCTTTAGTCTCTGTGAATAATGATGGTATTATTTTACTGCTATTTATTAAACCTCTACATTGATTTTGGTAGAATTGTCATTTTCACAATCTTAATTCTACCTATTCAGAAGCATGGGAGGCACATCCATCTTATCAAGCCCTGCTGTATTTTTTTTTTTGAGTGTGTTTATGTTTTCATTATAGGTGTCTTTCACATTCTTGGTTATTGTTATTCTAAAGGATTTCATTTTTTGCTATTGAAAATGGGACAGCATCCCTAATTTATTTCTATGAATACTTGTCCTTTTCATACAGAAATAATACTGATTTTTGTGCATTAATTTTGTTTTGTTTAGTGCCAGTTAGCTGAAGGAATGTATCAACTTTAGAAGTTTGGGGATGGAGACTTTTTGGTCACTTATATAAAAGATCATGTCATCTGCAAATAGGGCTAACTTGACTTCTTCCCTTCCAATTTGAATCCCTTTTCATAACTTCCTCCTTTCTTATTGCTTGGGCAAGTAATTCCAGTACTATGTTGAAGAGCAGAAGGGAGAGTGGACACCCCTGTGTTCTTCCTGATCTCTGTGGGAACTCCTTGAGTTTTTCCCCACTAAGAATAATTTGAGCTTTAGGAGCTTTTTATATAGCCTTTATTGTGTTGAGATATAAACCCTCCATGCCTATTCTTTCCAGTGTTGTGGTCAAGAAGTGGTGTTGTATTTTGTCCAAGGCCTTCCCTGCATCAATCAAGATGATCATATGATTTTTATGGTTCAGTTTATTTATGTGGCATATTATGTTGACTGATTTATGTATGTTTAGCCAGCCCTACATCCCTGGCATGAAGCCTACCTTATCAAAGTTGATAAGGCTTTTGATGCATTATTAAGTTATTCAAATCTAGAAATTTTACAATTTCTATTTTGATTTCTTCCATGATCCATTCATTGTTTAAAAGTGTATTTTTTTGTCTCTAGGACTTGGTGGAATTCTTCATGCATCTCTTGCTGTTGATTCCTTGCTTAAATGCATTGTGATCTGTCATCATGCAGGAAGTTACTTCAATTTTCCTGACTATGAAAGCATGCTTCATGGCATAAAGTATGGTCAAGTTTTTGAAGGTTCCATGGGCTGCTTAGAAGAATGTATATTCTGTATGGTTGGGTGGATATTTCTGTAGGTGTCTGTTAGGTCTAGTTGATCTATGATGCTGTTGAGCTATATACTTAGTTCACTGCTGATATTCTCCTTGGATTATCTATTGGTGATAGTGGAGTATTGGTCAATGACTATGATGGTGTTTGTGTTTATTTCTCTTTTCTTGCCATGTAGATTTTGTTTGATAAACTGTGGTGCATCTGGTTTGGCTTTTATATATATATATATATGATTTTATATATATATATATATATGATTTTGAAGTGCTCCTGTTGGATCATTCTCTTGATGAGTAAGAAATGGCCTTCTTTGTACTCTTGGATTACTTTTATTTAGAAGTTTACTTCTCAGATATTAATATAGCAACACTGCTTCTTGTTTATTTATTCATGTAGTTGGAATATTCAAGATTTTACCATAAGGTGGTGTCTATATTTAGTGGTGATGTGGGTTTCTTGGACAGAAGATAGAAAGGTTCAGTTTGTTTTTTTTTTAATACATCCTGATAACCTGTGTCTTTTTGGGGTGAGTTAAGAGCACTACTATTTAAGGTTATTGCTGTGAGGTTTGAATTAATCCCTGCCATGGTAAGGAGTTTTGTGGGGCTCGGTGCTTCCTTGTGTTATGTACTGTTTTGAGAATGTTTTATTTTGGCTATTGTAATTTTCTTTTTGCTGGCCTCTGAGATTTTTATTTAAGTTAGTTTTCTATTCATCAAATACATGCAGTTTGGTACCATTGTTAGGCTCATCCATGACCTACCCCATCCCTATTGGCCCCTCCTTGTTGAGGTATATGGGTCATGCCTTGTGGAGTTAGCCCACAGTTATATGATAAATGTCTCTGCATATCCTGACCCAACATTTGTCTCTGACATTCTATCCTCCCCCTCTTCCGAAAAATTTCCCTGAGCCATGGTGGGTTAATTTTTGGTCTGCTTCAGTGATGAGGTGTTGGGGGCCTCTGAGGCTCTGGCTCTCTGATTTGGTAGGAGTTGACTTTTCTCTGTGTTGGTCTGCTTCACCCTTTTGCTGCTATCCGGTTATCAGGAAAACAGCACCCTTGCTTGTTTCACTAATTTTAATTAGTTTCAGCCAGAACCCTTTTGGGGTATGATGGGGTGGGTCTCTCCTTAGGATCTGCATCTATCTGAAAAGGAGTATCAGATTCGCCAATGGAGAGTAAGTTAGCACCAAGACAAATGAGATAACCCTTACTTTCTTTTAGAGAGTTTAATAGGTGTAGGCCCTCTTGTACCCCATGATTGATGGTAGCTTGATATTGGAAGGTAGGCTTATGTTTGGATATGGTTCTGACTTGTTTCCCAGCTCCAGCTGTGGTTCCCATACAACTGAGGGGATCAGTTAGCCAAATCAAGAGCAGTTGATTCCCCACCATGGCTGTGCGCCACTATTGAACTTGCGTGGGCCTCACAACCGGTTATTTGTTGCTAAGTAGGTTAGACCATGAGTTGCTTGGAGAGATATTGGTTATTTCCCCCAGTTGCCCATTAGCACCTTTTGGCACTAGACTCGCTGGCTGGGGACTGACTATCTCCTGGCTTCCAGCCATGCTGTTCAATTTTATGACTCCGCTGCCTATGGTGTCTTCATAAATATGGTCTTACCACTAATCTTTGGTGGGTCATCTAGTACTATGACAGAAATATGTCACTCTTTTAATAAACCTTTTAAGTTTCTCTGATCAAAAGCTCATTGTGGATAATACTGTGAGTCACAGGTCAGTGCCCAGTAAGAAAATGAGGAAGAATATAACTAATATACAAGAGGTAAGGTGGAGAGAGAGAGAGGAGAGAGAGGGAGGGATGATGTAGAAGGTTTAGGTTAGGTTGATCCTACCTGCTCCAGTGTCTTGTGGGTCAGGTGTTTTCTGTAAGTTCCTGGTGAAGGTTCAGCCAATTTGTCTACCTTTTAGGAAGTAGAATTTTATGGTACCATTGCCATTTGGGTCTATATTACTGCTTCACATCCCTTCTATGCCCTCCCCTCCCTTCCTGTCCATCCTAGTGTCTAGTCCATGAGAAGCTTGCTGGGTATGTAAGGTATCTTGGGTAGATTCAGGTTAGGTGATGTAGATGAGTGAGAGTATGTGGCTTTTTTTTTTTTTTTTTCTGTGATTGGGTAAGTTCACTGAGAATGATCTGTTCCTGGTTCACCCATTTTTCCTCAAATTTCATTGTGTCATTTTTTTCTTACTGCTGTGTAGAATTCCATTGTGTAGGTACACCACATCTTAGTTATCCATTCTTCTAGTGATGGACATCTGGGTTGATTCCAGCTCTTAGCTCTTATGAATTGAGCTGCTACAAACATGGTTGAGCAAATCTCTCTGGCTTGTGGTTTGAAGGTTTTAGTGTAGATGCCCAGTAAGGGTATAACAGGGTCTGTTGGTATCTCTATAGTCAGCTTTTTCAGGTGTCTCCATATTGCTTTCCAAAGGTTTTTGATTGTCCTGTGTGGAATATTCCCTCATGTATTCTCTGTAGGTTTGGCTTTTTGTTCATATAATCGTAGAGTAGACTTTTTTCATGGAAAATTTTTCTTTCAGCACCTATCCTGAGGGATACTTTTGCTGGGGAGGGTACCTTTGTTTTGAAGCCATAGTTTTTCAGACTCTTAAGTGTTCCATTCCAGGCTCTTCTACCTTTCAGGGATTCCATTCATAAATCTCATGTTATTCTACTGAGGTTGCCTTTGTATGTCCTAAATTGCTTTTCTCTCATTACTTTTAACACTCCCTTTGTTTTCATTGTTAAGAGTTTTAACGATGATGTCTCTTAGAGACTTTGTACTTTGGTCCTACCTTCTTGGTGTTCTGTGGGCTTCTTGTGCCTGGATGCATGTCTGCTTTGTAAGATTCAGAAATTTTCATCAAAACAATTGTTGGGTATGTTTTGTATGCCTCTAGCCCAATATACCCATGATCTGATGTTTGGTTGTTTTAGGGTGTATCACAGTTCCCTCAAATTCTGTTCAGTTGGCGTTTGAAGTTAGCAAAGTTTTTTTGCCTCCCAATCAATTTCTTCTACTTTATTTTCCAGGTCAGAAGTTCTGTCTTCCACATGAGTAACTGTGTTGGTGACTGGTTCTAGAGAAGTTTTAATAAACTTTATTTGAATTTTTGTTTTGTGTTGTGTTATTTTTATTATGCTCATCTCTCTTTTTTCTTTTTTTTTAAGGCATGGTCTTGCTGTTGCTCAGGCTGACCTGGAATTCACTGTGTAGTCTCAGGGTGACCTTGAACTCTTGGTGATGCTCCTACCTCTGCCTCCAGAATTATCAAAGGCATGCACCACCACGCTCAGCTTTCATCTCTTTTTTGAGATATGATTTCAATTCATCATCTGATTTTCTTGATGCTTCCTGTAATTCATTCTTGCAGTTGATCAAGACTTCATTAAGCTTAATAAACTGGTTGTTAAGATCTTCCAATTCTTGACTTACCTTCAAATTATTCATATCTTTTTTGAGTATTCTAATGTTTTCTTCAACCTAGTTAAGCCTACTGCCAAAGGCTAAAGACTCTAGGTGACAATTTAGTTCACTTTCATTGATACAATTGCTGGTTCTTTAGTAGTTTGCATCAAGTTCAGTGATTTCTTATCAAGGTCTCATTGGTTGTTGTGTTTTACTTTGAGGATACATTTCTGATGACTTCTCTATGATTTCATTGCATGCTTCTGTAGTAAGACTAAGCATCGTTGGTGATCTCTCACTTTTCTGGCTTTCCTTGACTTCTTGCATTGTTGCCTACCTATTTTAGAAAGACTGTTTTACTGAGGAAGAAGCAAGTTCTTGACTTTTGGCCCATTTACCCTCTGACTCGGGTGAACAGGGATGTGGGTACCAAGTGGTCAGTCAAGATACCAGAGCAAAAGGCCTGATTCCAAATCTCACACAGGGGCCAGAGGAATAGGAGGAGCAAGGGAAAATGGAACTGGCCTATGTGTGCTGTGTACGCCAGGACACGGACAAGTGCAGGCAACACAGACTGGGGAGGTAGAAGGAGACCAGATAGCAGGATCTGGCCTAATCAGTCCAGACCACCTCACCCACCAAGACACTTTCCATGCAAAGAATGCATTGTTTGCCAAAACCTCAATACTAGCTGCAATGTCTATCAGAAGTACTATGAAAAGGCTTAGTTCCACACAAAATAACTATTATTTTAATGTGAGACAGGTAAGTATGAGCTTATTTACTTACAACATATTAAGTATGATTGAAATTAGTAAGACAATCCAGGAAAACACATCTTTCCTGAGCTGGTACAATATACTGGCATGGTTGTGCATATATAGAAACTCTGGTAGAAGTTATGTTATATCCCCAAATCAGCCTATCATGTTAAATAACTGGAAAACAAGATAATTTTTCTATTGTCTGTTATGGGTAAGGGCACACCTTCTCATTCAGCAAGGACAACTAGAGAGTATTAGAGTGAGGCAAGGTAAAGGACACTCAGAACCTATGGTTGGAGCAGGAGCATATTAAATATAGAATAGGAGAAACTAAGTACTATGACCCATATTTTTACCTAACCCAGACAAAAATATTGTTTTTCTCAGGCACATATGTAAATCTCTTCACATTTTAATATGTATCTGAGACCACAATGTTCTTTTAAATCAGTTATTTGGGACAGTACAATGATGATATTGTTTTGATTGCAGCAGTGTGTAAGTACTGAATTAAATATTTTGTAAATGAAAATAATGTTTTCTTTGCCCCAAGATTAATGTGTTTATGCATATTTTTTTCTCTTTGTAACTGGTGTAGAATAGAATTCACTCATTTGTTTACAGGCATCACAATCACTGGTTGAAGGTTCTGCACTTCTGTATTTACCTAGGTATACCTAAGTGCAAATACCTATATACATACATGTGTACACATCCTCTATGGGGGCTAGGAAAGTCTACCATGGCAGCCACACCCATTATGCCTGAAAAAGTCACTATTATATGAGACAAACTTCATGAGCAGAGGGGCAGTGTGAAAAATTTGATTTGATCACCTAAAATGAAAAATTAGTTTAAGCTGTCACTGTCCCTACAAGACATATCCTACAGGTTGATTCTCAGCCTTGTGATATTAGGTGGACCTCTAAGGTATAGGGGTTATACAGTTTCTAATAAGATTTGTTTTTCTTTTTTGTAACCACTTAAGATATGGCAGAGAAAATATACTTACTGAATAATAAACATCACTTCAACATTATTTTAATTTTTGAGTCATGAACACTAGGGAATGGATTCCAAAACCAAACGTGTCAGCGCTTTGATGTCACCCCGCAGCCAGGGAGCCCCGCCCCTCTCGGTGGCGTCCACGGAGCAAACATGGTGGGCGCCTCTCTGCGCGCACGCGTCTCCCCGCCCCCGTGCCCGGAGTGGATGGGAAAACCGCTCACGTCTTTGGGCCGTGGGCTCGGTGACCTTGGGCTGGCGGGTGCTGTCTCTGCCTTCCCCGGTGTCCTGGAGGAAGCATGCGATGACAAGCTGTGAGCCACCCACACATTGCAGAGCCCGCCGCACACAGGCCTTCAGCGCCTGCATAGACGCGGCGCTGTCCAGGGTCTCCCCTGGCTGTGGTCACCGTGAGCGCCCCTTTCAGCGGCAGGCAGGAGGGACGTCCGAGTCTATATTTGGTAAACCTTCACAGTTCTTGTCTCTCTAAACATCATATTCCTTCCCTGACTCTTTCATGATGGAGGCTGGAGGGATCCCACCCTTCAAAACAAAGCTTGCAGTGGCCTTGGTTTTAAGGACAGGTTTTTCTCTCACTAAGGAAACAAAATAAGAACATACAGTGATTTTTTTTCTTTTTCCCTTAAGGGAAACAGAAAATCTGAACGGAGAACTTTGAACTGTACCTGCGTGGAAATTGCCTCTATGTGTAGTCCTCAACACATATAGGTAAGTCTCCTTCATGGGATAACTAAGGAATAGATTTTATATTTAATAGAAGTTAACTCCCACAGCAGCTGACCTTCCAAAGGAAAAACAGTTCCTAGTGCCTCATTTATCAAAATTCTTCCGCCATATTTAGTGAAGAGATGACAAACGAGATCCCAGAAACATGACAGAAATGCACACTTTGGACGTTCAGCCTTGAGGTGTCCTTATATCTGTGTGACACCCTTCAGAACAGAGTCTTCCTAAAAGCTGATAATACAAGAATCCAAGGCCACCTGCAGGAGAATATCTCTTTAAGGGCATGCTCAGGTAGAGTTATGCATTGTATAAGTTCATGAAGCACTGATATAACTCCTGCTGCAGTGCTAAGGTCTAAATATTTGTATACCTGCAATTCATCTGTTAGAATCCCAATTACCATGCTCAAGAGATGGCTTAGTAATAAGATGCTTGCCAGCAAAGCCTACACATGCAAGTTTGAATAGGCAGTACTCACTCAAGCCAGGTGCACAAGGTGGTGCATGTGTCTGGAGTTCATGTGCAGCGACTATAATACCTGGCATGCCCATTCATACTTTCTCTCTCACTTAAATTAAAAAAAATTAAAAGCTACAAGGTACAGTGCAAGCTTCCAAGAGATAAAGTCATGAGCAGAGAGCCCCTCTAATTGGATAGAAAGCCTAAGAGCCTTCTTGCTATTGCATAGCAATAAGGATGAATTGACAAGATGGCCAGATACAACTTGGATGAGACCAGATTTTGGTTGTCCATCCTCCTGCTATGTGAGAAATATATCTTATTTTTGAGCAGCCTGATTCAACTAATAAAAGTGAGTGGTCTGGCTTAAAGTGTCAAGACATCAAATGCTGAAAGCAAAACTAGATGCTGCAATTTAGAGTATGAGTGATGATACGGGCACAGCAATTATTTCTCACTTTCAACTGGATCAGTGCCTGGCTTGTGATGTGTACTAACATTTTCTAGACTTAGCACACACTCTTATCTCTGTTGGTCATGTCATCCTGGCCTGTGCAGTACACTCCCTATCTCTCGTGCTACTAATCACTCACTCTTGTCATTTTCATTTAATGTTTTGCATAATTAATCATAATGAACTGTTCATATTGGATGCTCACATTTTAATTTCAGGGGAACGTGTGTGCATGGTGGGAGCCCACGATGCTGCCATTTCCACAAGTTCATCCAGATGACTTTGCCTATCTGCATACTCTCTGTTCCCAGTTTAAGAATTCTTGTGTCCTGTGACCACTCTGTGGTTCAAGAAGCTTTGACAGGTGTAGGGTAGAATTCAGCATGGGAAACCACAGTTGCAACCCATCTAGATGTCCTCCCATGAATGGTCATCTCGCAGGACAAATTGGGAGAACAGGTGAATGCCACCACACAAAGGGAGCCAGCCTGAAAGTAAAGACATCTTAGAGGGAAACAGCCAAGGAAGAGGAGAGAGAAGAAAGCCTTGATGTTGTGGTTACTGTGCAGCCTGTGTATGCATATGAAAAAATATAGGGAGAAGACAAGCAGATGGTCAAAGAGTTACTTCCCATGAGTTTTTGTATCTGTGCATTAGAACTCTTTACAGACAGTGTTTGCACTGGATGATTTACATGACATAAGCCAAGCAGGTGTGCTTTAAATATATATGACTTGGGTTTACAAATAATTAGGTATATTTTTACTTCCCTGCACAGAACAGCTGCTCGCTGAATATGGCTTGTCTGGGCCAGCAGAGAGTTAAACAAGGACATGAGAGGAAATTAACCTGTGTGATGTAAGGCAAACAAACACAAGAAGGAGGCCATGCTAGATGTTTGTCAAGGCCTCAGAGTCTTTGATTTTTTACACAGTGGTTATATATGGGGAAAAGTGGGGAGGGGAATAAGCTGGCTGACTTTATTTATGGCTTTGGAATTGTCAGAAAACCTAGAGGGGATGTAATTAGCTGTTCATTTAATCTTGCCTCAATGGCTTAACATCCTGACCATAAACTGGCCTTTTGCAAAAGATAAGATTCTGTAAGCAGTCTCCTGACTGACGTTCCAGAAGTACCTAACAGAAAGCTGGATGGACTAGCTTTCTGAGTAATGAGTCAGCTTATGAGCAGGCCCAGGTAAAATGGAGAGGCTTTTGCTCTATGGCTCCTGACACGGCAGCTCCTGGTTCCATATTCGCAAAGATGTAAGTAGTCCTTGCAGTCCTTCAAGTAATTTCCTCACAGTTCAGCGCATTATTGGGGATATAATGTCAATGTCAAACAAATAATATTGTCAGTGATAAACAGATGAAGTGCTTCACAGCCTTATGCTCCACAGAGTTTGCCAACATACTTTATGCTAACTTGATATGTAGGAATTGCATCATGACTAGTAGTCTTGTTGTAATTAAAAAAATGCTAAAATATCCACTTTTTAGCCACCTCATTTCAGAGAAAGAGTAAACAATGATCTTGGATTCCAGTTGTCCTCTGTATCCATGGGAGACAGGCTCTCAATCATCACCTGTACTAAAGTCTATTAACATCATTGAATGAAGTTGGTCAACATTCTATACCTGTGTATTACACATCCATGGATTCAAACTACTTTGTGTTGAAAGTTTCTTTTTACATTGCTTTTCTAGGTCATCTTTGATGTGATTGCCTACGAGATACACTGTAATATTTGTATAGCAGTTGCATTGTATTTAAGTTTTAATAGTCACCTACTATCATTTAAATTATATGGTAGACTGCACTTACATTATATATAAATGGCATGTGGTTTTATAGAAGAGGTCTTAGAATTTACTCATTTTGGTATTCCTAAAAGTCCTAGGTGTCATGATCGTTGGTTGTGAATACTATGATACTCTGGGAATCTGTGTATGGTGTGTTTGTTTTATTGTAAAGTGCCTTGCTTGTCTAAATAACTGTTAGTACCTGTATTGCACTATTAGTCATTACTAAACCTTGTGTCTACCCACTGTACTCCAGTTTTTTACACATCATGTCATATAACTTTTACAAACATGATATATGTATTAGAGATATATAAAACACAGGTTAAAAGTTGGAGTTAAAATAATATTCCTATCTCCTTACACAGGCAAGTATTGGAGGTTAAGGTCTTCTTGCTTCCAAAGGCTGTACACACACCTACCTTGTATACATATTTTTCCACAACTGGATGAGTGAATTATGTCTCTTATATATGTAAAGCAATGTGTCCATGAGCTACTGGGAGTCCCAGTGTTATTCTTCATCTCATTCTTTAGCTAGTGTCGTGGTTGAATGTGACAGGTCCCCCCATGCTCCTGTGTTTGAACTCTAGGTTCTCAGCTGGTGGCCCTTTCTGGGAAGGTTGTGGAACCTTTAGGAGGGGAGCCCTACTGGAAGAGGTGTGTCACTGGAGGTGTGTCTTGAGGTTTCTAGCCCAGCCTCACTTTTATGACTGAATGCAGTGTGATCAGCCTGCCTATCACACATGTTGCCATGACATTCCTGCCATGATGGACTATATCCTTGAAATTATAAGCCATAATAAACCCTGTGTCCTTTAAGCTCCACTGGTCAGGTGTTTGGCCACAGCACCGAGTAAAGTAAGTAATACTTTTAGTTAGAATTTGTCATTGGTATTTGGAATTTTGCCATTTTACTAAAAATGGCCTTAGGAAGTATGGTGTGTGAATTTATTATGCCTAGCATTTAACGAACTTGTTAATGATTTGAAAAGAAGAACCATTGCCTAGCAATTAATTAAAGCTGGCTTTCATCTTGGATCAATCCCCGCCATAATTCCTTTTGATGACTCCTTTCCTGGAATCACTGTGCTCAAGCAGGTTACGATAAAACAATGTCCTTTAGGCACAATGCCATAAAAAAGAAAATCTAATTATTGACCAAAGTCTTAAGTCAAATAAATCAAGTATTCTAATCATTTGTCTTTATGAACTTGACTAAATAAACTTTTTTTTGTGTCTAATGTATGAAGAGAAACAGACTAGGAATTAGAAGATATGTATAAAAACCAGGAAAATATATTCTACCTTTAGCTGGCTTACTGTCTTTAGATACTAGAATGCCTTTTTCACATTTTCTATCCCATTAAGCCATACTTACTTTTTTATTTTGAATAGTACCTTTATTTCTTTTATTTTTACTAGATTTACCATAAGACTATAATATTACATGAACAATTAAGTGTGAGATATGCTTCCAAAGTTAAGTGCCACCAAAACCCCAAGAATATCTTGAGTTTAATTCAATTTCATCTCAAGAGCTATACTATTTCTGTAAGAAAAAAAAATTATATATATATAATATTATCCCTAAACCCAACTCTTATTCTTCTGTGGGGGTTATAATACTCACTATGGGGGCTCTGAAGGCCTCAGTCAGTCACTATGGCATAGCAGGTAAGGGACCGGGGGAATGATTGTGCCTTACTTACTCTGCTGGGCCATTACCTACAGTTTTAGAATGCATTCAACTCCCTTGTACCCATCCAGAGCCCTTATCTGGGATGCTTTGCACAAATAGTTGTTATAGCCCATACCACTTTTCATTTTCATTAGAGATTTGATTGCCACCATGCACTAGGTTCATGTGCTATTTGGAGCAGAAAGTGTGCTTTACAAATATTTTATGTATTTGTTTCTTAGATAGAAAGAGAGGAAGAGACTTGGGGTTGAATGTTCTTACCAGGGCCTCCTGCCACTGCTAGTGTGTGTGTGTGTGTGTGTGTGTGTGTGTGTGTGTGTGTTTATAAGTGTATTCCATCACATCCAGATTTTTAAGAAATTTAAAAAATATATTTGAGATAGAGAAAGAGGAAGGTACACAGAGCAAACGAGTGAGTGTGGGCACACCAGGGTGCCCAGGGCCTCCTGCCATTATAAACAAAGCCCAGGTGTATATGCCATTTTATGAATCTGGCTTTATGTGGTTCTGATGTTTTGAACCAAGAGTTTTAACTGCTGAGCAATCTTCGATGTTGGGGATCCAAACTGAGGTCCTCCAGCTTGCGCAGCAAACACTATCCTCTGAGCAATGTTCATGGTCCTTCATGTCTATTTCTTAGTACTACAAGTCAAGTATCCCCATCCCAAATGTTTAGAACAAGACTTATTTCAGATTTCAGAACTTGTCATGTTTTTGAACATTTGCCATTATGTAATGAAAAGCCTTTTGGATAAGACTCACATCTAAGCTAAAAACTCATTTGTCTTTCATATGTACCTTATTCACATAGTCAAGGATCATGATTTCTTTCATTCTGTTTTTATTTAATTTTGGTCACAAGGTATTATGCATCCCAGGCTGGCCTTGGGCTTCCTATTTTGCCTAATATGACCTTGAATCTCTGGTCTTCCTGTTTCTACCTCCCATGTACTGCTGTTAAATGTGTATATGACCTCATTTGGAATGAAAGGGCAGTGCTTAAAATCAACTCCAAAGCTTTGTGAATATTCAGCAAACACTCTACCAACTTACTAACACCCAGAGTCCTGAATTTCACGTTATGGAAGATTGTATAATTAGGGACATGAATCAAAATTATGTGGCATGCAATTTTCTCCTTCTGATGTCATATGCATGCTTCAAAGCTTTGAATTTTGGAACATGTCAGATTTTGGATATTTTGACTAGAAATGCTCTTGTGAACATTTGGCTTCATGGCTATGTTCCAAGAAGGTGGTTCTTGTCAAATGGGAAGATAAGATATCTTGGAGCTGATGGTGCCCATTCTTGTTTCTATTTGCCAAGAGACATGGGTCCCAGGTAGTTTCTTGTCCACAGAGCATCTCTGACCTATACTAAAGAGGTAAAGAGAAAAAGTGGACACAGATTCTCAGGTATCTTTTCAAGTGGATATGCATGTGCCATTGGACTACACCTATGATGCATTTGTTCAAAGATGCAATCACTACAAATTTCATGATTATGATGGAAAGGCAGCTGCACATAAGAATCCTTTTCTCACTGGTTTCTACTATTCCAGACCTAGGTATTGAAGCCAGGTCCTTGAGGGTGGTAGGTAAGGGCTCCACAACTATGCTACCAACCCAGCTTTGAGTGCAGTCCTTTCCAGCTAAATTGCCCAGGAGGCTGTCCGGTTAAGGAATATTCATTCATATGCCACATAGACGCATAACCAGAGAGGGCCTGAGGCAGCATGAGTTGGATCACCAGCACTTATGTAAAAGCTGTGTATCGTCACCACACTTGACTGTATTCCCAGTCCTGTGGGGGCAAAGACCAGAGAACTGCTGGGCCTCACTAGTCAGCCAGTCCTAACAGAGTGACAACTCCAGCTTCAGTGAGAAACTCTGTCAGGGAAAAGTGCAGGGGTGATTAAAGGAGGACACCTGACATTCTCCCCTGATTTCCACATGAGACTGTACTGGGTGCATGCATCTGTGCACACACACACATATACACACACATGCCACTACATATTTTACATACATATGTGCAAAAAGGGGGGGGGGTGATGGCTGCACACATCTGTGACCCCACCACTGAGGTGGTGGGAGACAGGATTGCTGGAGCTCACTGTCAGCCGATCTAACTGATAAACAGGGAGCTCCAGATTCAGTGAGATTCTACCTCAGGATAACAAGGCAGGAGAGTGATGAAGGAGGACACCTGACATCTTCCTCTGGCCTCGGTATGCCTGTGCCACACATGTGCACACATGTAAAAACACCATGAACACACACATATACACACATTTGTGTGCACATACACACATTCACACCAAAAAGAGAGTACTAAGGCCCTTTCCCCAGATGGTTTAACAGTAAGGAAAGAGAGCCAGGAACAAAGCTGTGGCTCAAATCAGAGTCCAAAGCCTGCAGTCTGAATCATTTTACTAGCAAATAATATGCACACAAGTAGGTTTGTCATACTTTGTATGTGGAAACCATTACCATGATGATGGTCCCTGCATTCCCCCTCATTATTCATTGATTGCCCTCAAGGGCTTGAGAAAACCTGTGGTCCTTGATCTATTTGTTTTTTCTTCAAGAAGCTCAGTAATGATGTTAGTAGCAGCTACAGCCAGCAGTCTCAGAAATGTTAGCCCTGGAAGAGTGAACCTTAGGGCTGGAGAGATGGCTTAACAAGTAAGGTACTTTCCTAGCCAAAAGACCTCAGTTCAATTCCCCAGGACACATGTAAGCCAGATACACAAGGTGGTGCATGTATCTGGAGTTTGTTTCCAGTGGTGACTGGAGGCCCTGGTGTATCCAGTTTTTTTTTCTCTCTCTCTGCCTTTCTCTTTCTCAAATAATTAAATAAAATAACTTTTTTTTTTTTTTTTAATGCTGGGCTCCTCCCCAGGCAGGCACTGGTGTGGAAGGACCAGGCCTACTGGTTCCTCTAAAGGGAGTAAGGAGGAAGAGGAGCTTACAAAGACTCAGAAACCTCTCCTGGCCTCCGTAGAATAACCACACTGATTTAGACATTAAAAGCACAGGCCTAAAGCCAAGTGTCACAGCACACCTTAGGAACTCCTGCTAGACACTTTGTATATCTTTAGGTTGAAATCTCAAGCCCACCATCACACCTTAAGATAAAAAATTGAATATATTGGGGATTATTTATTTAAATTATCATATTCTGCCCCTGGAGCCCAATAGATTTATAACCATCACACATTATAAATTGTTAGAAAAAATTAAAATTCTTAGGGTAAATAATGGATTTTTAAGTTGGTCCTGTGGGGATAAGGATTCTCCCTTTTGTTTTTGTAATTGAGATCTGAGAGTTTGATTATATCCTTTAACAATATCCTGGCCCAGGGGTATGTATGGAATGCCTGTGGAATGTGATTTTTTTTTAAGTCTGGAGAAAATCTACAAAGGCCTTGTTTATGAAGCAGGAGCCATTATCTGTTTTAATTTGATCAGGCAGGCCAAGAGTGGTGAATCGTTAAAGCATATGACTAATGTCACATTTAGATTTTTTCCCAGTATGTGCCCATATCCAGTAGGTGCAGGAAAAGGTCAGTGAGCCCAGTCACCATGAGAGGGTGGACTTCTGCCCTGCCCCCACCTGGGTCAGTCCCAGCGGGCCACATGGCAGTCTCCCTGGAGGTGGATTGCCCACCAATTCCCAGTAGGGGAGGGTCAGACACAAGCTGCCAGGAGGAGGCCATTTAGGTAAATTACCAAATTTCACCCTTGGCTCCCAATAGATTTATAGCTGCTATATATTATACATTGTACTTAGTTTAATTTTAAAGGTCCCCAGAGTTTTGACCAATTTAAGATATTAAGACCTGCAATGTTTAACAAGTTAAACATTTCTAACATATAAAGGCACAGAGTAAACATTTTTAACTGGTAAGAGGCATAGCAAGGAGAGACTAAAACAATGTTAATTGTAACACCATAACCTAAAATTAGTCTCAGTGTCTGTAATTTTAACTGGCTTGGGTTTTTTTAGCTTAAAATCTTAAGTCTCATCCAGGCGTGGTGGTGCACACCTTTAATTCCAGCACTCAGGAGGTGGAGGTAGGAGGATTACCATGAGTTTTAGGCCACCCTGAGGCTCCATATGGAATTCCAGGTCAGCCTGGGCTAGAGTGAAACCCTACCTTGAGAAACCAAAACAAATAAAACAACAAAAAAAAAGTTTTAAATCTCTTAATCCCATATCTCTAGCTAAGCATCTCAGTCTATTACAAAATTAACCTTGATTAAACTGTTTGGTTCTAGGCAGCAGGATGCAGCCAGCCCTATGCCAGTACCCAAGTTTCAGTGATGTCCCCTGCAAAATTTCTTTCCTCTTAAAAAGCTTATAGGCCAAGCCTCGAAGTTTAATGTTGCCTGCACTTAGTAGTTTTAAACTTCCATCTGAATAGTCCATAAAATTTGGCTTACCACTCCAGAAGACATCTTTAGTTGTAATCACCAACTCTATGCCTATTTTTCCAAAACAAAGGTTTTGAAAGATTAACATCCACATGGTCAGGTTTATCTTCGCTTATCAGACAGCTTTAGGCAAGCTGAGATAAACATGTAGACCAGGTACAGTTATGGAGGATGGAATATTTATTGAAGCTTACAGATCCAGGGGAAGTTTTATAATGGGAGAAAAAGCTGGCCTGCCTTCAGAGGCCCAAAGAGAGAGAGAGAGAGAGAGAAGCACAAGCCTTTAGAAGTATTAGAAGTATAAAAGCTGCAGATGCAGCTTGCTAGGCCCCATTTAGAAATATAAAAGCTACTGGTGAACTGAAGTTGAAGGGAAAGAGAAAGGGAATAAACAGATGTTGGAAAACAAGTATAGGTTATAGAAGTAAATTTTAGTGCATTAAATATGAAGACTGTCTAATAACTTATGAGGGTACGCTCACCCACACATGTATACTGATTACCTCCTCAACGACTGCCAGACTCTGACAGCTGCACGTTAGGCACCAGATGCTGGGCTCCTCCCTGTGCACATAGTGCTGTGGAAGGATCCAGCCTGCTGGTTCCACCCAAGGGCCTAAGGAGGAAGATGAGCGTAGGATGACTCAGAAACCTCTCCTGGACTCTGTAGAAAAACCACATTGAGTCGGGAGTCTTTTCGAAGCAGGAACTCACAGAAAAACTCACTTCGTTGCTATGAGAAGTTGCCTATATTATGTTGGGGATGACAGCAGAGATTTTAGGACATGGGGAGAGGTAAGGGCCAATAGTAAACTATAACAATTAAAATGGCAATTATAATTGCCACATGGAGGTGGAATGCTAGAGCCATTAGGTGTCTTGCTGAGTCCTAGCTGGCCAGAGAAAGGTCACCAAACATTAGCTAGGCTGAGGAAGTTCCACTAGGCCTCATACCTGGGCCTTTCAGGGCCCAACATTAAAAGAGTGAACCTCAGAATAGCTATAATGCATTCTCCAAGATAACAGCATAATTCCACCAAAATGAATGCTAGAAGCATCTGACCCCTGTGAAGAATACATTCCCTTGTTGTTTCAAGATGTTGTTTTCCATAGCTGTTTCTGGATTGTCATCTGCTGGCTGATAAGAAGAGAGCACCACAAATGATAGCGGAAGAAGTGCAACGGAGGTCTCACAGACAGAGGCTCTCACTAAAAGCTGAGGGCAACAGAATCTCCTACTACGGAAAGGCTGGCTGAAACTCTCCAAAGCTCAACTGGAAGTTTCCACATCTATCTTTTCTGCAAGTTGCATCAGATGGCTGCTGTGTAGTTTGATTTGGGTGGTGTTAAGGACGGAATCTGGAACCTCATGCTGTAGTCACACCCCAGCCCTGCTTTGTTACCTGTGTGAATCATGGCTGAGAATGTAGGTCAGTGCTACAGTGCTTGCCCAGTATGTAAATAGCAATGGCACTGTTGCTCTTGGGTTGGGGCTGTAGCTTAGGGGTAGCATAAGGCTCTGTGATTCACCCCAAGAGTGACCAAGTAGATTAAAAAAAAAGGTTCTATGTACACAAACATGTAAAAAGTGTAATTTGATTATCACTGGTCATATTTTGTTTCACCATTTTATAGAAAACTAAACATATGATTTTATAGAAAGAATAAATTACTATCTACATATGTAAAAGTAGGTACATGGTATATTTATGTGTATGTAGATAAATTTATCATTCATCTGGTAGAAATTTGTATCTCAACCTTACTACAATCTATAAAGCATTTACTAAAATCATCAATACAGGTATAATCTAGGGTTAGGGGGATGGTGCAGTGGCTAAAGGTGCTTGCTTGCAAAGCAAGCAGACCCAGGTTAATTTCCTCAGCACCCACGTAAAGCTAGACAAAAAAATAAGTTGTACATGCATCTAGTGATCATTTGCAGTGGCAAGAGACCCTGGTGCACCTATCCACACCCACAGAAATAAATTATTCAAACTTTTTAATAAAGATATGATCTAACAAAGGAAATACTAATGATCTAAGTGAAAAGTCAGTTGTCTGATATATTCTTTTAAATATTTTTGTTCATTATTTATTTATTTATTTCAGAGAAACATACACACAGAGAAAGACAGATACAGAGGGAGAGAGATAGCGAGGGAGAGAGAGAGAGGGAGAGAATAGGCATGCTAGGGCTTCTAGCCACTGCAAAAAAACTCCAGACATGTGTACCCCCTTGTGCATCAGGCTAACGTGGGTCTTGGGGAACCAAGCCTTGAGCTGGGGTCCTTAAGCTTGACAGGCAAGTGCTTAACCCCTAAGCCATCTCTCCAGCCCAGGTGTCTGATATTTTAAAGTGTATCCAAACATAATTTGTTTCTAGGCATCTCCACTGTGACCAAGATTCATGAATGTTATTTTGCTACATAATTGTTGTAAATGAAAAGAGTCAAAGAATATGTTAGAAATTGTTGTCTGAGTGTATGCTAGGGTTTCAGCACATAAATGACTTCTTCTCACCCACTATTTTTTTGGGGAGGGGTTCTATTTTTTATTATAACCTATGACACTAACATACACATCAGTTTTGACTTACATGGGGTGAGCTCTTTAACATCCCTATATTTTCCATCTGGCATGTCTCCTGGGGAAACAGCCCAAGTGGAACAGTTATTCTTATCATGGTGGCACCTCATTCTGTGATTCTCTCTGAGGGACCTGATGCCAATGTCATATTCTCTAAACAGGTGGAAGTGTAGCCACATAGGTAATAACCACATAGTAAATATGTAAACCAGTAAAATAGTCATGTGTTATCATATCAAACAGAATGCACTGTGGATAATTGTGTATGTTGCACTTTTCTGAATGCCCACACTGTGGGCTCATTTATGCCTGAGACTGCAAACATTGAGTGATGGATTATAATACAATATTATCATATACACCTGTATTACCAGGTGATAGAAATTTGTTTGGTCAACTGTAATTTTATGTGGTTACCATCAGTTATGCAGTGAGTTGTTGACCAAAATGTTGTGATTTTTTGTGTGTACTGCTACATATTAAATATAATAAGCAAATGCTTAAAATTCCAGTAGTAGCTTATAATTACAGCTTCTTAATCTGAGTCGTTTTAATTATTTATTTAAGTTTAATTATTTAATTTTTTATTTAAGTTTATTTTTATTAGTTTGGACATACTTAGTATGTAAACAGCACATCTTAGTAGCATCCTTTCCCTCATCCCTGCCCCTTTCTGAAAGGAGCCATCCCCTTTGGGGATGCAGGTTGTCCCCATGCAGATTGTGGATCATGCATTGTGGGAGCAGCAATCAGTTATGTCACTCCCTATTTTTAAGAACCTTCATAGATTTACCAAATTTCATGTTAGGGATGTCTATGCTAGAAATACTAGGAGTAGGAATGACAAACATGTCTACACATTGTTAAGAGTTCTGATACACCCATGGGAATCCCACCTCATACTTTCCAGCAACTGTTTTTCTTCCACATGATCAGATTAAGAGCTTACAATTGATATCCATTTCTGTACTGACACAGTTGTCAATTTAAAAATTTAAAATTATTTTGGGAGTGTGTGCATTTTGTATGTATAGTGAGTGTGTATTATATGTCTCTATGTGCATGCCCTATGTACACATTTGTGAAGGTCAGAGGAACACATTAGGTGTTCTCTTCTATAATTCCTCCACCTTCTTTCTCTAAGGTGCACTGAACTTGGAGCTCCACATGCTTTTAGATAAACTGTCTCACTAGGGAGCTTCAGGGAGCCTCCTTTTACCACCTCCTCAGGACTGGGGGTACAGTCATGCACACCATGCCTGGCTTTGTAACACGGGTGCTTGGGACCCAATTCAGCTCTTCTTGCTTGTGCAGCAAGTTCTCTTACCCAAGGACTCATACGTTCAGCTCCAGAGCTGCCATCTTTGAAGGTGGTGAATGACACTAGTATGCAGGAGCCTACTGAGGTGAGCAGTGGCAACCATCCATTGGAATTAGGAGTCCACCCTTCAGTGGAAGGAAGGACAAGATCATAGGAGATCCAACCCAGGCCAGTCTCTGGTGCCACCTTTTACCAATGATTCCTGAGCTGGACTATCCATGGAAATTCAGGGCATAGGGAAAGGCTTGGCAAGGCAGTTTGGTCAGGACTGTATCATATTCCAGAACAAGTGTAGAGCTCTTGTAGAGTTGCCCAAGGATGACCAGAATTTTGGTGAACACTGTTGAGAATACAACAGTGAGAGGAGAGAGAGAGAGAGAGAGAGAGAGAGAGAGAGAGAGAGAGAGAGAGGGAGAATCAGTGCAACAGGGACTCCAGCCAGTGGAAATGAACTTGAGATGCATGTGCCACTTTGTACATCTGGCTTTCTATTAGGGTGCTTGGGGACAAACTCAGGTACTTATGTGGTTTGTGCAGTAAGCACTCCTCCCTGTTGAGCCAGCTCCCTAGTGTCCAAAATTCTATTGTTTTGTCTCAAAAAAAAAAAAAAAAAGCCGCATTGTACTTTGGAGAAAATTCCTTGTCCTCACAAGTCCAGTGTTCTCACAGTGAATGAAGCTGAAAGCTGTGTTTTGGTTATATAGATTGCTCATAAGTAAACTATGGGTGCTTATAATTTGTAGAATGAAGGCACTGGTCTAATAACCAGTATTTATGATGTAGCAAAGGCATATGCTTACCTGTCTTAGAAAAGAAAGGTTGTGGTGGCTTGATTCATTTGTCCCCATACACTTATGTGTTCTGAATTCTAGGTCCTCAGCTGATGGCAGTTTGGGAACTAAAATCTCCTGAAGGCTGTGTATTGTTAGGAGTGAGATTATGACTGCTTTAACCAGCCTTTCCATGCCAGTGTTTGCTACAGTATCCTGCTGTTGTTGTCCACCTGATGTTGGTCAGGAGGTGATGTCCACTTCCATGCCATTGTTTTCCCCTGTGATCAGGGAGCTGTCCCTCAAGTCTGTAAGCCAAAACAATCCTTTCCCCACAAGCTGCTCTTACTTGGGTGTTTTCTGCCAGCAATGTGAACCTGACTGCCACTAAGGTCATCCAACTTCCCTAGACACCTGCAATGGACGTGTGATTGGGTCTCCCTCATTCTCTCAGGACTGGGTGGATACTTCTCTTCTGGGATTTTTGTGTACCAATCACGTGCTGTTACCATGGTCCCTAGGACATTGTTTTGTACTTGTCTGTTTACACATCTTTCTGTATTGCTAGACTAGAGAGCAGAAATTTGGTCAGATTTCTGTTTGAGCTTCTGAACTTAGTAAAAAAAAAAGATCATTTGCTAAACACACAGAAAGTCTTCATTGAATGAACCAGTGTACACAAAGTGGAAAGCAACTGGGGTATTGGGGTAAGCTGCACCTATCTGCAAGGTCCTCATATGTTCTCTGTGAACTTTAATATTTAGGCCCAAGGAAACATGGTTGTGATTTACTATGAGTAAGATGCTTAAACTCATTCAATATACGGGGTCAATCAAGGTGTGTTTGTGTGTGTGTGTGTGTGTGTGTGTGTGTGTGTGACATAGAAGTGGTGCATGGATGTGTGTACCTGTGGTGTATGTGTGTGTGTGTACAGATGCATCAACTCTGCACATTAGAGACCTTGTGTGTTCTCCACTATCACTCTTATTTCGCTGACAGTTTCTCTCTGGACATGGTGCTCACCATTTTGGGGTTAGACTGGCTGACCAGAGAGCCCCAGCTGTCCCCATTCTTGTACAGCAAATGGTCTTACCTGTTAAGCCATCTTCACACCATGAATCAGCTCTTTGGCAATACCCACTTGTACGTGGTAGGAAGGGCTTGTCCCAATGTGTTTTAGCTTAAATCATGTTCTAATGGCTCCACTGAGGATACTGAAACAGTCATACTTAGGTATCAAACATATGAATCCTTGTGGAGTGTTCCTTGACATAGAAGAGCCCCAAGATTCATGGGTATACTTTCTAGAATGTTGTCCTTATGAGATCAACCAGAATTCAGCTACCTGAAAAACTTTCTTTGTTTATTTTCATTTATTTATTTTAGAGAGACAGACAGAGAAAGAGGAATATATATAGAGATAATGGGCGCACCAGGTCCTCCAGCCACCACAAACAAACTGCAGACGTGTGCGTCCTTTTGTACATCTGGCTAACGTGAGTCCTGGGGAATCAGGCCTCGAACTGGGGTCCTTAGGCTTCATAGGCAAGCACTTAACCCCTAAACCATCTCTCCAGCCTGGGTATTTCTTTTGAAATATATTTTCTTTACTCTTCAAAAGGAAAGAATCATAAATCCAATGCAAGGCAGTAGTTCTCAGTGGGGTCACTTTATATTCTAGACAGAGCCCCTGCTGCTTTGCATGGGCAATGCATTTGATCCTCTCTGCAGCCTGAAGGTAGACTTAACAAGCTTCCTTCTGCGGATGACAGACCCAGAAGGTCATGGGCCAGGGTTTCCATCTGTTCCTCAGAGATGCAAACCTTGAGGAAAGATTGGACAAGTGCTTTTGATGCACAAAAGAGAGAGCTACTCACTGTTTACTTTGGAGCATGAGGTGAAAGAAAGCACATGAAACATAAATCTTCATGAGGGCTCAAGTTTTGAAAATCTACACATGGGGTTTTTAACAGTGCATGACCCGCCTTCTCTTCCCTGACTGCTCAGCACTGGTGGGTCCAAGTGATTGGTGCTGGCCCCTCATCTTACCACCCTTAACAAGCTTTGTACTTGAAAATGTACACACAGGACTTTTAACAACACGTGACCCAACTGCTGCTCCCCTCACTCTTCTCAGCTGGTGGGCCCAGGTGATTGGTGATGACCCCCATTCTTGCCACCCTTAACAAGCTCAGTACTTACAACAATGATGTGCAATTCCTCACAGAGCCCAGCACATTAATTTGTCTTCTCTTTTAAATATCTTTGTTTGCCTTATTTTTTTTTTCTGTCTGTATTTAAAGTAGTTCTGCTCAATGTCCTTCCAGTTAATGAATACCTTATAAAAGTGATGTTTCTTGGGAGACCTAATTTCTAATGCTTGACCTTGCTGCAGCTTTCTAATTGGTTTACAATTCCGTTCTTTGTTTGAGAACACAGCCATGTGTTTCCAACTTTGTTTTGGCTGAACATGGCTCCCCCCCTTCCTGTTTCTTAGTTTATCTCAGATGAGTGTGTCCCATGTATTTTCGCCTGCACCTTTTTGTATTTTGTTGACACTTGGTATGTCACCTGTGCATATAACACGGAGGAGATGCCTTAGAAGTCCATCACACATTTATCCATGTTCAAATGTAGATTCTGTGGAATTCCTGGTATGGATAATATACTTCACACTTCTACCTGGCTTTCCAACATGTTTCCCCTCAGTATTTCCAAGCCATAAAAGGCAATATCCTTTTTTTAATTATTAGTTTTTAATAACAATCCTTTCCGTCTCTGTTTTTGTTTATTTTTTACTTATTTATTTGAGAGTGAGAGACAGAGGAAGAGACAGAGAGAGAGAGAGAGAAAGAGTGAGAGACAGAGAGAGGCAGAATGAGCACGCCAGGGTCTGCAGCCACTGCAAACAAACTTCAGACATGTGTGCCCCCTTGTGCATCTGGCTAATGTGGAACCTGGAGAAATGAGCCTGGAACTTGGGTCCTTAGGCTTAGCAGGCAAGTGCTTAACTGCTGAGCCATGTCTCCAGCCCATAAAAGGGAATCTTGCATAGCATACTTCTCTATTTCCCTTTCAAAGGGTTCCCTGTCTGATTGATATTATATTGCCTCCTCTTGCATTGGTTTCCAGAATTTAGGACTGTTGTAACATTGATTTTGAAAAACATCTGTAAACATTCACATTGTAGAAAACATATATTTTTGTATAGTAGAGAAATTGTAAAAAAAAAAAAAGTTTTTAAATGTTTATGTTTCAGATATTTTGACACAGAGAACACTGGTTATATTTTTGCCACTTCACTGATGGCCTGTTTTTCTCTGACTTCAAATTTTTCCTGCCTACCTAACCCTTCTCTGAGAACCACTGTAGTAGTTGCAACCTTCTCATTGCTATGACATATAAACAGAGCAGAGACAGTTTATGGAGTGTAAGGTTTTGTTGTCAGTGTATGGTCCAAGGGGTTGTTTCATCATGGTGGGAAAAAGGTGGCAGGACACCTGGGCCTCAAGTATTCACATCAGCAGAGGGAAACTGAGGGAGTGAGCTGAGTGCAGCAAGCCAGGCTGGGATACCGCATCTCAAGGCCATACCAGCTGAAGGGTCCACAGGGAGGGATTCAATATGAGGCTTCATCACAAATACATGAGGCTATGGGGAATGCTTCACATTCAAACCTTCATAGCGGTCAACAGACTGTTAAAAAGCAGTGAGCTGAGAAGTACACACACATATGCATGTATGCATACATAGATATTACACATGCACACTTTTGTAATCATGTGTATGAATATACATGCACAGATACACACACACACACACACCTTCATGTTCACATGCACCTAAATCTATTCTTGTGTATGTATATGTACTTGCATGTCTACACACATGTGCACAGATGCAAACAAATACATAAGTACACGTATACATTTAGACATATGTGGTAGTTTGAATAGATGGCCCTCAATATATCTGTGTTTTATCAGCTTGTAGTTTGGATCTTTATCCACCTGACTGGAGAAAGTGTCACTGGGTACCTCTTAAGGCATGGTGTTGGGTTTGAAATACTAATCTAATGATATATACAGTGCCTAATTCCACCTGGAGTTTGTGAAGTGTGCTGTGTGGCTTTTGGCTTGTGGCTTCTCAGCTTCTTCTGCCCTTTTGGAACTTTCCTTGGATCTGTAAGCTTCAACATATACCCCTTCCTCCATAACTGTGTCTGCTCTGAAATTTATCTCAGCAAACCTGAAGCTGTCTGCTACAACTATCCATACTTACCGACTGTGCCTTTATGTAAATATATATATGCATACACTTATGAGTTCATGAGTGCATATGCATATTTATACAGATGCCTCCACATACATGCATATGTGCACACATATGCACAACATACATGTGTAGAAACAAAAACACATGCACGTGACATGGATGTATATGGAATATGGATGTGCAGGGGTGCCTATATGCCACGCACATGCATAGAGTGCACATATACACATATGTACCCATGATATGTATAGTGTGGATGGGGATGCAGAGGGCTGACTTTTCATCCAATTAATTTTTTAGAGGTGTCAAGGATCATTTGAAGACAACAATGAAAGCGCAAGTAGCTGGCATTTGACAGCCAGTAGTGTAAGGCAGGGAATGTTAACAGCATGTGAACCAGAATGATGGAGGTCAGGGATGATGAGAAAACAGATTTGAGTGCCTCAGAGGGAGTATAGCCTAGCATTTGATAAGGACTGTTGGGTGAAGAAAAAGAACAGATAATGAGGAAAGTTCAGCTATGTGTCCCTGTGTCCACAGGAAAGGGAGGATAACTGAGTATTCAGTTGTACTTGGCTGTGAAACAACCTTATACCTTACTGCCTGGCATTCAGGGCTAATGAGAAAAAGTGGAAATAAAATATGTTGTGTGCATAAGACTCCACTTCATTTTAGAGAAATGGGTTAAATTCAGGTGTCCCAACTGCAACTTCTTACTATCCATACACATATTAATATCTTCAACATACACTTTGATTTTTGTGTGTGTGTGTCTGTGTGTGTTTACAAGAGATAGATGGAGGGGAGGTGTGGGTTTGCTTGTGAGTGTATAGGGACACTACATGACATGATGGTTTGATTCAGGTGTCCCCCATAAATTTAGGTGTTCTGAATGCTAGGTTCCCAGGTGATGGAAATTTGGGAATTAATGCCTCCTGTAGGGAGTGTATTGTTGGGGGTGGGCTTATGGGTGTTATAGCTAGACTCCCCTTGGCAGTATTTGGCACACTCTCCTGTTGCTTTGGTCCACCTTATGTAGGCCAGGGTGTGATGTCCAACTTCTGTCATGCCATCTTTTTCCCTGCCATTGTAGACCTTTCCCTTGAGTCTGTAAGCCAAATAAATCTCTTTTTCCCACTAGCTGCTCTTGGTTGGGTGATTTCAACCAGCAATGTGATGCTGAATGCAATAAGTAAAATTGAAAAAAAAATACCTGTTTCCCTTCCTAATGCCACAGGTCTGAAATCCCAAATTCTTCACATGTTGAGGCAGGCAGTTTACAAATTCAAGGAGAGACTGAATAATTTAATGAAACCTTGTAGTGTTGTTGAATCAGTTGTCCCTCATAAAGTCATGTGATTTTTGTTTTGTTTTGTTTCTCGAGGTAGGGTCTCACTCTAGCCCAGGCTGACCTGGAATTCACTGTGTAGTCTGAGGTTGGCCTCAAAATCACAGTGATCCTCCTGCCTCTGCATGCCAATTATTAGGATTAAAGGCATGCACCTTCACACCTAGCTAACTCATGTGATTTTTAATGCTTGATCCCCAGGTAATGCAATTTGGGAAGTGGAGCCTTGTTGCAGGAGTGTGTTGCTGGAGGTGGGCTTAGGGGTAATATAGCCAGCTCCTCCTTGCTAGAGCTTGGCTCACTCTGTTGCTGCTGGTTTCTAACTCCTGTGGCAAAGATGATATCTATCCAGGTTCTGCTCATGCTAGTTTTTCCTCTTCCATCATGGAGCTTCACCATGAGACCTTAAGCCAAAAGAAATACTTTTCACCCCTGATCTGCTTTCAGTAAGGTGCTTTGTCCTAACAATGAGATGGTTACTACAGCACCCTATCTCAATATTTAAGAAGTACATAATAAGGGGCAGGGGATATAACTCTACAAGAGGGCATTGGCCTCACATGTACTAGATTCAATTCATAATACAAAGTTAGAGAGAAAAAGAGAAGGAGGTAAGAGGGAATGAGGAAATGGAAGATGGACGGAAAGGGATGAGAGGAGAGAGATAGAAAATCCCCCCAGGTGTCCATCACTAGAAGAATGGATAACTAAGCTGAGGTATGTGTACAGAATGGAATTCTAGACAGCAGTAAGAAAAAAAGGACAGAATGAAATTTAAAGAAAAATCGGTGAACTTGGAGCATATCATTCTCAGTGAACTTATCCAATCACAGAAATATAATCACTGCATAGTCTCACTCATCTACAACACCTAACCTAAATCTACCCAAGATGCCTTACATACCCAGCAAGCATCTCGTGTACTAACAATACCATGAATGGGGAGGGAAGAGGAGGGCAATAGAGGATGGGTGGGACACAAATACAGACCCAAATGGCAAGGGCACCATAAGATTCTACATGCTACAAGGCAGACCAAATGCTTGAACCTTCACCAGGCCCTTAGAGGGAACACCTCAGTCACAAGGCACTGAAGAGATTGTGATGAATACTGACCTTAACATTCTACCATCTCTCTCTCTTTATCTCTCTCTTCTCTAAAGCTTTTATATTAGTTAACTTTTCCTTCATTCTCTTAGTGGTACTGACCTGTAACTACCAGTACCAGCAGGTGGATATCATCTGCAATGAGCTTTTGATCAGAGAGACCTACAAGGTTTCCTAAAAGACAGACAGATTTCTGTCAGAGTACTTGATAACCCACCAAAAGTTAGTAGTAAGACCCTACTGCTGAAAACACCATATGCAGTTGACACGTAAAATGGAATGACATGGCTGGAAGCTGGAAGAGAGTCAATCCCCAGACAATCATTGCCTCTAGTGCCAGAAGGTGCTGCATGGGCGACTGGGGGAGAATGACCAATATCTGCCCAAGCAACACATTGTCTAACCTACTTAGCAGCAAATAACCTGTCGTGATGCTCAAACCAGTGCAGTAGTGGGGCACAGCCACGGTAGGAAACCAACTGCTTTTGAGTTAGCAAACTGGTCCACTTAGTGGAATGGGGTCCATAGGTAGAGCTGGGAAACAAGTCAGAATCATATCCAAACATGAGCCTGCTCTCCATTAATTAGTTACCACCTATTGTGGGCTACAAGAGGGTCTACACCTATAAAAAATAAGGGTTACATATGTAATAATATATATCTTTTACATTATTTTAATAGAGAGGTCAAATATTTACATTCTTAATTGTCTAATAAGCTGTTCCAGTGTCCTCGCGTTCTAATTTGTGTTAAAATTGACAACAACTTTACTCTACTGGGACCACATCTGTTTAGTCAGCTTTTACTAGCTAGGGTGAACACCCATCTAGACAGAATTTATGGGAGGAAGGGTTTATTTCATGTTTACAAAAAATCCAAGGGGATGCCATCAGTGACAGAAGAAGGTGGCTCCCTTTCATGGAATGAAGAAGAAATAAACAGCAACATGGGCTGGAGAGATGGCTTAGCGGTTAAGCGCTTGCCTGTGAAGCTTAAGGACCCCGGTTCGAGGCTCAGTTCCCCGGGTCCCACGTTAGCCAGATGCACAAGGGGGCGCACGCGTCTGGAGTTCGTTTGCAGAGGCTGGAAGCCCTGGCCCGCCCATTCTCTCTCTCTCCCTCTATCTGTCTTTCTCTCTGTGTCTGTCGCTCTCAAATAAATAAATTAAAATAAAATAAAAAATAAAAATAAATAAAAAAAGAAAGAAAGAAAGAAACAGCAACAGCAAGGAAGTAAGCAATAACTGCCACAGCTCAAAGTGTTCTCCACACACTTTTGGGCTGGAATTCACCCCCAAACACACATTAGGACTTGATAGTAAGGTCCATCCCCAGTGACATTACCCCCTGAATCCTCAGCAAGAATCTGCCTGCTAGGGACTCAAGCAGAATATTTAATTTTTAAAAGTCTGAGGAGCTTGGTGTGGTGGCGCACACCTTCAATCCCAGCTCTCTGGAGCCAGAGGTAGGAGGATCACCATGAGTTTGAGGCCATCCTGAGATTCCACAGTGAAGTCTGTCAGCCTGAGCTACAGAGAGACCCTACTGTGAAAAACAACAACAACAACAACAAAAGTCTGAGTCTATGGGGCCATACCAACTATCATATTCAAACTACCACAACATCTGTCTTACATCATCATGGTGTAGGCTATGTAAGTAGGTGATGTACTTCCCATATTATATATTTCCAAATATAAAGGAATGTGTGGTTAGGGAAAAGGCTCAGTGGTGAAAGACACTTGCTTACAAAGACACCCTGAGTCCAATTCCCCAATACACATATCAAGCCAGATACAGAATGTGGTACACATGTCTTGAATGAATTTATAGGGGTAAGAGGCCTTGACATGGCGATTTTCTCTCTGTTTTTCTCTCTCTCGCAACTCTCTCCTCACAAATAAATGAATACAATATTTTCTTAAAGTCATGTGTGCATTGTTTCACTTATGACATGTTGGCACATTTGGCAATGGTAGAAGTCTTCATTAGCCCCAAAAAGCTTCCTTTGCAAGCAAATATTTTATATAAAATATATTTGAACCAAAATATTATGATTGCATGTCAACTTCAACATAAACAGAAGGCCACCCTAAAATAAACCAAATTTGCATTATTAGAACATAAAAAGTATGACTTATGCCAGAGGAATTTCAATAGTTTTTGAATTTAAAGAAAACTGTAAGTTAAGTCATTTTATGACAAGATTTTGGGCACATACTTTGGAATGAGTAAAAATAAAAAGCATTAGGATATGTAAAAAAAATGCCCACAAGAAGAGGTCATGTCCTTGTGTTTGGACACAAGTATCTTTATACACTAAGACATCTTCCCAGTCTATATCTGGCTTTGAATTCTCACTGCCAATACAACCAAAGATCATGGGCCAGATAGAACAGTTTTCATAAGAGGACTGAAAAGTGGAAAGAGATGAGCACACTGGCTAGCAAATCTCAGGTCTTCAGGATGACATAGTGATCATTTCTATGTTATTTTTCTTTTTTGTGTTTGTTCCTGCTTTATAAAAATTATGTACTCTAGACATTGTTCACCTGACATATAGAATATTAAACATGCACAGAGCCAAAAGAGGTTTATGAAGTTTGGAAAATGTCATGATTATTCCTAGAGCTCTATATGCTAATTAAAATATAAAATAAATATTGATTTTTCAGCTAAAATGTTTCAAGTATATTTAGCAAAGATTTCCAGCCCACTGCAACCAAATATCATGAAAAAATAATGAACAAAATTCATGGCCAACACAAAGTGAAAGTGGAGACTATGTGTCAATTTTGCACTCTTCCTTATGATGGCAAGTGGTGACCTTGCCCACTCAACAAAAAGTCTGAAACATTTCAGATGCAGCAGTACAAAAGGGGAATAATTTAACCTTGTTCCATGTCAGCCTAGGCTAGACTGAGACCCTACATTGAACAAAAGAAAACAGCCTGGCATGGTGGCACATACCTTTAATCCTAACACTGGTAGGCAGAGGTAGGAGGATCCTGATGAGTTCAAGGAAACTGAGACGACATAGTGATTTCCAGGTCATCCTGGCCTACAGTGAGACCCAATCTCAATCTCAAAAAAGCAAATCAAACCAAACCACAAAAACAAATTATATATATATATATATATATATATATATATATATATATATATATATATAATTTGTTTGTATATATATGTATATATATACAGACACAGACACACACACACACACATTTATATGTATGTATGTATGTGTGTATGCATGTAAGAAAGGGAGTGATTTAGGAGTAAGATTTCCAGTTTCTGAAGGCACCAGGCATGAATGACTTCACATTCAAATTGTCATGGAGATGTTGGGAGTATTATGCCTGTAGGTAGTTAAAACATTCCCTTTAGATTTAAAATGAAACAAATGTGGCTGAATTAAAAGTTGAACAACGTCAGAAACTTGTATTGTGCAGAATCAGAAAATGTTGCTTTTTCAGGGAGAGTGTATAGCAGACAGATTCAGGTTTGCTGAGATGAACTTTCAGATGAGGCTCAATTATGGAGGAAGGGATTTATTGAAGCTTACAGATCCAGAGAATCTTACATAATGGCAGAAGTAGCTGGCTTGCCTTCACAGGCCCAAGCAGACAGACAGAAGCACAAGCCTAAAAGCCAAAAGCCACAGCACACTTCAGGAATTCCAGCTAGGTACACTTTGTATATCTTTAGGTTGAAATCAGAAACTCATAACCACACCTTAAGATCCACCCAGTGACACTGCCTCCAGCAGGTGGCTACAGATGCAAACTACAAACAAACAACTGAATATAATATTGGGGGCCACATATTCTATTCAAACCACCACAGTGTGGCTCCAGAGAGTGGGACTTCCAGTCAACATTCTGGCTTTTGTTTTTGCTGTTTGGGGGTTGGTTGGTTGTTTTGTTTGTTTGTTTTGTTTTCAGAGGCAGGGCCTCTCTCTAGCACAATCTGACTGGGAATTTACTATGTAGTTTTAGGCTGGCCTCAAACTCACACTGTGATCCTCCTGCTTCTGCCTCCCAGTTGCTGGGATTAAAAGCATGCACTACCACACTCAACTTCAACATTCTGAATGAACCTTCCAAATACCAGTGATTATGATGAGGACACCTCTGTGTGACCACAGATACATAAAAGAGCAGTGTGTTAACTGAAAAATATGCTCTTAGTTTGCTAGACATTAAGTGAATTCCATGAGTGTTTGGGACTAGTAGGGGCCATAGAAACATGATATATCTCCAATAAATCAATACATCCTTCATGTTGTAATGCCTGTTAGAATTTAATGGGTGGAGCAGCTAAGTGAGGCTTTATTTCTTAGGAAATTCTGTCTCAGACACAATCTCATTTACTTATCTGTGCAGGAAACATCACAAAAACAAAAACATCGAGCATAGAGTTATTTCTGAGCAAGATTCCACAAAGAGAAACTGATTATGACACAAAACGTAGGGTGAAGTTTGACTGCTTCATTTACTCAGTTCTTCTGTTACTTGCCTTCATTTGGGGGTACATTTCCTCTATTGAGACTGGTTTAAATGGTTTTAGGATGTGGGGTGCCATAATGATATGGTTATGGTAATGAACAGTGATTAAGATGTTGAAGATGCGGCTGTGGACATAGTTCACTTGGTAGAGTGCTTGCCTAGTATGTACAAAGCCCTGGTTTCACACCCAGCATTGGACAAAACCACTCCTGTGGGTGTACACCTGTAATCCTAGTGTAAGTGAGTTCAGGTCCAGCCTGGACTATTGAGATACTGTGTAACATAAAGAAAGATGAGGGGCTGGAGAGATGTCTCAGTGCTTAAGGGCACTTGGATGCAAAGCTTGGTGGCCTGGGTTTGATTTCCCCAGTACCCATGTAAAGCCAGATACACAAAGGTGGAACATGTGCCTGGCATTCCTTTGCAGTGTCATCAGGCCTTGGCACACCCACCTCATTTATGAGCTCCAGCTCTCTCTCTCTCTCTCCTTAAAAAAAAAAAAAGAACAGAAAATGTATTTTGAAAAGACAGATGAAATTGTTCTGTAGTGAAGTCAAGTATAAAAGTCCTTATGATGCAATATTGTTTTAGAAAACATAATTATTCTACACAAATTAGCCTTTTCCTTAAAGTTAAAATAACACTGCTGTGTGATAACTTTGGAGTCTGTTTATAAAATTCTGAGTACTGAGAAAATATTGCTACAAATAATGAGAGTTGTAGCACAGCTGCTAATGTTGATTATTACTTAGCTTATTTTGTTGTTAGAATATATTAACTGTACAAAATGCCGGGTTTGGGCTGCAGAGATCAGTCACTGTTTGAGACGCCTGCTTGCAAAGCCTAATGACCCAGGTTTGATACCTTAGTATGCATATAAAGCCAGATGCACAAAGTGGTGCATGTATCTGGAGACGTTTTTGCAGTGGTTAGAGGCTTATACTGCCATTCTCACTTTCTCTCTCTTTCCTTGCAAAGAAATACAAGTAAATAAATAAAATGCTTTTTTAAAAATAGCTGGTTTTATAATGACATATTTTCATATGTGCATATAAATGCTTTGATCCAAATAGCCTGTGGGCACAGTTGGAAAATCATAATGACAGACCTGGGGTTGGGGTGCTTTTCAGTAATGATCAAAGGAAGGCCTCTGTGCTATGGAGGTACTGTGGCCTCATTGTATATCTGACCTGAATAATCTTTTGGAAAACTGACATATACGTACATTTGTGTATTTGTTTATTTGTGTGTGTGCATGTGTGCAATGTGCGCACACACAAATGGGTGCACCAAGGTCTCCTGCTGCTGTAATGGTATGATCAGAGCCCGGATTTGGAGGCTCTGTTAACAAACGTCTTTGACATCTGAGCCAACCCCAAGGCTCCATGCTGCCTCACACTTTTACCAAGTAGGTGCTGAGCCCTGAGCTAAGCAGAGAGAATGAAAACTGCCTTTCCAGTTCCCATCCTTCTCCAGGGGTGTGACAGGAAATGGGATCTGTTTCTCAACACTTGCAGGACAAGACCGTGTCAAAATTTACCTGTCAGAAATCAGGGGAGAATTCTGAAAATGTAAACTACACTTTTATCCACATTCCTGAGGAAAAAAAATTGTAGGTGAGATTAGGTCAAGCACTCCTCCACATTTGAGCACTTGTCTCTCCTCTAACTGACTATGAGTCACCATGGTGACATGACATGTCAGAGCCCATGGTGACATCAGCAGTTTGTTGCTTCCCTACAAAGGTTCTAGAACAGATGCGCTTTGGACCAGGCAGAACATGATTAGTGATCCTCAGAACAAGTAGTGCGGATTTAGTGTAGGACTATGAACATTCAGAGCATGAAAAAGAACAACAAATCCTTCGGGAAACCAGTGGTTGGTGAAGAGCCAGCTAGAGCAGCCCCATCTGAGGCTTCATGTGATCCAAACGGGGACACCAGAGGAGGTTCACAAACTCAGAGTGACCAAGGCATGAGTCAAGATCCAAGGCTTGGAGAGAACCTCGAAACAGAGGAACAAGACCACCATGAAGCCAGCGAGGAAGGCACCAGCAGTCTCTTGGGGCTTTCATTTCCCAGAAAACTCTGGGCAGTAGTGGAGAACGAGGCGTTCAAGTCTGTGGGCTGGAGTGAAGAAGGAGACACCGTGAAGATTGAGGGAGAACTTTTTGAAGCAGAGGTCCTTCACCGCAGTGGTGCAGATAAAATTTTTGAAATGGACAGCTTAAAGCGTTTCATCTGTGAACTTAATCTTCATGGGTTCAGGAAGATATGCACAAAGAATTCACCAGTGCACCCTGGAAAGAAGAAAATGATGGTAGAGTATATTTGTGTTAAATTTTCTATGAAAGAAAATTCTTTGCCTAGAAAACATTCTTTGTTTAGATTCCCACTACCAATGCCATGAACAATGGGCTGTAAGCTTTTCATTTCCTGTTTTAATTAATTAATTTATTGACAACTTCTGTACTTACACACAATAAACCATATTTCCCTTCCCTCCCCCACTTTCCCCTTCACAACTCTGGTCTCCATTATATCACCTCCCTCTATCCATTAGTCTTTCATTTTTTCTCAACTTTTTTGAAGTTAATTAAATTTAATGATGACGTTACTTTATAGCTGGTCAAGTTCACTGCTTCCACCAATTCTGCATGATAAATGATGTTCTAAGTAAAAAGTAATATTACTGGGGCTACAGAGATGCTTAGCAGTTAAGGCACTTGCCTATGAAGCCTAAGGACACAGGTTCAATTCCCTGGTAACCACGTAAGCTAGCTGCACAAGGTGGCACATGTGTCTGGACTTCATTTGGAGGGGCAGTATGCCCTGCATGCCCATTCTCTCTGTCTCCCTCTCTCTTCTTTTGCTATGCTTGCAAATAAATAAGTAAAAATCTATTAAAAGGCCAGGTATGGCAGCACATGCCTTTAAACCCAACACTTGGGAGGCTGTGGTAGGAACATTTCCATGAATTTGAGGCCACCCTGAGGTTACATATTGAATTCCAGATCAGTCTGGGCTAGAGCAAGACGCTACCTTGAGAAAAACCCAAAATAATAATAATAATATTACTAATAATCTGCATTTAAAATTTTAATTTAATAACCATTTGGCACACCTGTGCAAAACAATATGTTTATAATCATCCAACGTAGAATCATATACTAAAAAAAATTAGACTCAGCTTTTTTGTCATCAAACCCCCTATAAAGTTTACTACCCAGCACAAGTGTCTTGGTTGTTCATATCCCTAAACATCCACAAATCACGTGCTATGTGCAAAGCTCTTAGTCAGGCTTTCAGGTAGAGCAGAAAGTAAACAATATTGTTGAGGCCCTCAATGAGCTTATGGTCAAATATAGCACAGGAAGCAAGAGCAGGAAATCTCAGCTGCAGCAACACAGCTGCCCCTTAAAGGGGAAAATTTTTACTTAAGCAGGTGCCCAGAAGAAAGTGAGATTCTGCTATCATGTGGTTTAATGAAGATCTTTGTGCAGAATGGTAGAGCTGCTTAGAGTGTAAGTTCATAGTCTTGACAAGTGGCATAGGAAGACTAGGAATCTCAAGGACTGCAAGTCACATGACAAGACTATTCTGGAGATGAGTGACAGAAGTTCAGTGTGTCAAGTGCTAGCCTGGCAAGCACTGTCCTTGGTACCCCTGTAAAGTGCCAGGTGTGGCAGCACACTCCTGCAATCCCAGCACTGAAGAAGCGGAGACAGGAAAACCTGGGGCTCTCCAGCCAACTAGTCCAGCCAAATTGGTGAACTCAAGGCCTATGCGAGACCTTGCTTCAAAAAGAAGAAGATGTAGCACTTGGGAGGCAGAGAGAGGAGGATTGCCAGGAGTTTGAGGCCACCTTGAGACTATATCATGAAATCCAGGTCACCCTGTGCTAGAGTGAGACCCTAACTCAATCCCACCCCCAGAAAAAGAAGCAGTAGCAGATGGAGTTCCTGAGGGTAACACCTGAGGTTGTCCCCTAGGCTCCACCCACACAAGCACATTTGCACATGCACTTACACATGTATGTGCCAACATACATATGAACATACACACCACACATGTAGATAAAAGGTTATTCTCTCTTTTATTTTTGGTGTCATGATCTTTTCCTCCTCTTATGATGGCCTTGTGTAGGTAGTGTCAGGCACTGTGAAGTCATGGATATCCAGGCCATTTTGTGTCTGGAGTGAGCATGTTGTAAGGAGTCCTACCCTTCCTTTGGCTCTTACATTCTTTCTGCCACCTCGTCCGCATTAGACCCTGAGCCTTGGAAGGTGTGATCGAGATGTTACCCAGTAGTCCAGTCACTGTTTTCCAGCACTATCATACTTTCTGAGTCATCCCAGGGTCACTGCCATCTGAAAAGAGAAGATTCTCTACCAAAAGTAAGAGTAGCATTAATATAAGGGTATGAATATTAAGATAAGTCCTTACTGGGAAGTTTGATAAATCTTTTCATTTTCAAGGATAACTGAAACTATTCACTGACTGGTAACTGTATAGAGTACAAAAGTAGAATGTTTGATATTAAAATGTGTGCCATCCCCTTAGATAGGTGCAGGCTAGGAGGACTCTTGGAGGCCAGGTCATGGCCTACATATGGTTCACGACCTTCAGCTGTGAGCATTTTGTTTCTAGTGAGGCCGTGCTGAAGGGCACCAGGACCATTGAAAGCAATGGAAATGATTTTCTCCATCACATAATCAGCTGAGTACGATGGGCAGTGTGACAGTCATGCATTCTTTACCTCAGAATGACTAAAAGCTTCCTTTTCCTTTCAGATCTATCAAAATGCAAACTTTCAGAGGGATAACCCAAGGCTGCTCGAGAACATCTGGAGGAGAGGATGTCAACGCAGCCCTGCTCAGGAAGAGCCATGCTGCAAGAGAAGGAAGCTCGATTTCCCCCAACGTTCTCCACACCTTCAGAAGAAGAAGCAGGAAAAGACCATTTCCCTGAAGGAAACCCCCAACAAACAGGCACCCCAAGGCCAGGGCACCTTCCTTCCAGTTGGTGTCACTGGATGCCCCCTAGCACTATGCCCTCCTGAGGAGCACAGCGTCCCATGTGGAGAATGCTCCCCTGAGGATGGCAACATGGTGTCTCCGGCTGGTGACAGAATGGAAGGGTCTGGGCAGGTGAGCATCAGACCCTCATGGTACCCTGATTGGGGTTCAGTGATATCTTTCTACAACAAGTGTTCCTCCATGCTGAAGGCTGTCTTGGCAGCCATTTCCTTAAGTGAGCTGTCTGATGGGGAGAGGGAGCAGGGCTCCACCAGTGTGTCCTCTGCTGAGGAAGAGCAGGAGGGCTTCCGTCAAAATAAGTGAGTAATCTGTGTGCTATACAAGGGCAGTTCTCGTTCATGAGCTTACCGGCCATGTAACACTGCAAAAAGTCCTTGTTCACTAATTACAACCTAGTGTATTCCTATAAAGAAACACAAACCCCATGGTATTAAATAAAGAATCTCAACATCTGACTTAGGCTGCTCAGTACATCTTGACCCTGTAGTTTCACACCTTTTTCAGCAGCTTGGGTTTTGGGGAAATGCTATCTCCTCACTGACAGTAAATCAGAAAGAATCATCCAGATGGTTTTCTCTGGCATAAACTAATACACCCTGTGTAACAACAGAGACATTTATTTGTTAACTACTGCAAACCAAGAGAGCACTGGATGGATTTTCACACATTAGATCTTCTCAGAGAACACTGGGGACCTACCAAACAATATTGGGAGAATCTTGGTTTTGGCAATATAGGTCTCCATGCACAAAGTCTAGTCCATGTCCTCAGGGAAGCCATGAAAGCAATGATCAGACCCAGCAATGCTACTAATGGTCATAGGTACATATCGGATGTGCAGCAGCCACAGCCAGGCAGCCACAGCCAACAGCATGCCTAAATTATCAGAACATAACCATGTTAGGAAAGCATAAGAGAAAAGCCAAAGAGAACCCCAGAGTTGATCTCTACAGATTGTTTATTAGAGAAAACAGCGAGGGGCAGCAGCATTCCCTTGGGATGGAGGATGGAGCACTGAGCCAGGCTAGGGCCTGTGGACCTTGGTTGGGGTGTGCATCAGAGATAGGGGAAGCATGAGGCCCCCATGGGCAGGGTCAGAAGGAGAGTAGAAGATAAGCAGGCAAGCGTGTGGGGATCCAGGAGGTGGGTGAAGGTGCAAGGGCTCTGGTTGGGGTGTGTCCCAGAGAGAGGAAGGCACAGGGATGGTGGAGGTCCTGGAGAGAGGGCCAGGCAGGCAGGACTAGGTAGTTTGGGGCCCAAGGGCCTTCCCCTTTCTCAAGGAGCCCTGCCTACTGCGTGCTCCCCCCCCCACACACACACAGTCCTCGTGCCTTCCCTTCTCTCCTGGACCCCTCGCAGTACATGTGCCATCCTTTATCTCTGGGAACCACATAGTACACTAGCCTTCCCCGCTCTCTCCCAGAGCCCAGTAGTACATGAGCCTTCCTCTCTCTCAGGGATGCAGTGCGCCTACCCCTCTCTCCTGGAACCACCCTACCCCACACACACACCCTCAGTAAAGGTGACTTCCCTTCTCTCCAGGCACAGGCAGTCCACACACATTCCCTTCTTTCTACACCCCTGAAGACCATGTGCCTTAACCCTCTCCCAGATGGCCTCACACTGCGTGCCTTCTCCTCACTCCTGGACCCCTGTCCAATGGGGCACTGGAGCCTTCCCCTCTCTCCTAGAACTGACAGAGAGTAGAGATGTTACAGGAAGTGGAGGTGTGGCTATCACACCTCAAGACCAGTGACCCACGTTCTACAAGACTTCACTTCTTAAAAGTATGTAATTTTCGCAAGCTGCACATGAGATCATTGGGGAACATTTCACAGTCAAACTCCAAAACCATACAATGACTACAGTCAGGTTTCTTTCTTCTTAATGCCACTCTTGGGGACTAAACCCCAACACATGTTTTGGAAAGGACATGTCTTGTTCAAACATTAGCAGTAATTTTTACCAACACTGTAGTTGTCCCCTAAGTTATAAATCTCTTGCTACACACGAACACTCAAAGCATCCAAAACAGAGTTAGTTAACCTCCCCTTTCACTGAGTGGTGAAAAGAGATACAGTCTTTATGATTCTTGCTTAATTACATTTCCATCTTCCAACTCACTCAATCTCAAACTATTGAAGTCACCCTCTATTTCTTCTTCAACTTCTCATTCGATCTTTGTTGAGTTCTGTTGCTTCTATTTTAGAAATGTCTGAACATGTGATCTTTCATTAATTCCGAATGGTAGGCTCTTGGTCAAGGGTCTTGTCTTCTCTGATCTAGATTGTTTCTGATTGATGGTCCTTCCTCTGGCTTCCTTCACACTCTTACACTATGATATAAACAATCCCTACAGTTATCCCTAGCAACACATTTTCCCTCTTTTGCCATGAGTTCCATATTGATCAAGGTCTAGCCTCATCACATAACACATCATTTCATCTCTCTGGTGAACCACTTATCTTGGTTCAGGCCCATGGATTGTGATCTCTGAAATGACTTTTCTCCTCTTTTTCTTATGAAGTCTGAAGTAGTTTTGTATGGCTAGTCTAATAAATTATATTAATCTGAAAGTATCACAGCTTATTTTTTCAGTTTCTTTGGGTCGCTGTGGCTTGTTTCTCTGCACTGCATCTCACAATGATGAAATACAGGTACCTAAGGTCTTCTCTAGAGGAGACATTCTCTTATATCTTGAAGATGTTGGCAGCATGTTGAAGAAACAAGCTATGCCCTTTCTTGGTGGCGATTGTCAATTCCTTAGAGCCTTCTTTAAGTACACACTTTCATGATGTGTGTGTGTGTGTGTGTGTGTGTGTGTGTGTGTGTGTGTGTGTTTTCACTGGGAAACTTTTTCCCTGAAGAGATTACAAACATGTCAATTTACCCCAGATGGAAAAGAAACAACAGATCAAACAAGAATTGCACCAAAACCAGTTTTGTTAAGCCAAAGAATTTGTTGATGTTACTTGTAAAGAAGGGTGAGAGTTCCTTACAGAAGCATGGACTTAAATTGACAAGCACATAAAGGTCACTAATACTGTTTAAGGAATCCAGGCATGGTTGTCATTGGATTCTTAGCATCAGGCTGTCTCCCACAGCTCTTACCCAGTAGCATCCTGTGCTGTGCTTTCATCTAACAGTTTCGGAAAGGAGTTTTCTCTCTGCTGATTTGGTTATGGGTCAGAACTTCTTTGTTGGCTTTTTAAAAAAAAAATTGTTTATAGTTATTTATTTGACAGCGACAGACAGAGAAAGAGGCAGAGAGAGAGAGAGAATGGGTGTGCCAGGGCCTCCAGCCACTGCGAATGAACTCCAGATGCATGTGCCCCCTTGTGCATCTGGCTAACGTGGGTCCTGGGGAATCGAGCCTTGAACCAGGGTTCTGAGGCTTCACAGGCAAGCGCTTAACCGCTAAGCCATCTCTCCAGCCCACATAATATATTTTGATCATAATCTCCTCTCATTACTTTTTCTGTCTCACCACCATCCCTTTCTCTCTGAACCTCTTCTTTCAAACTAGTCTGGTTTACATTTCTATTTTTTCTTTCCCATTTTAAACTTGTATTGAACACTTCCATATAGTATACTATACCATACATGATATACAACGATCATAATTTCTCCCACTGACCTACTTTTTCCACCTTCCACGTCCCCCTTTCACTGAATCCACTTTTCTTTCCAACTATTTCCCTTCCATTTTAATGTCATCATGTTTTTCCTCCTATTATGCAGGTCTGTATAAGTAGCATCAAGCACTGTGAAGTCATCAGTACCATGCTCCTCTGCATCTGAGGAGTGTTACAAACACACCACCCCTTTCTTTGGCCTTTGTATATATTTTTATTATTAATTATGGACATAATTAGTATGGAAACATCACATGTTGGTACGATACTTTTGCTCATCCGAGTCCCCATTTTGAAGGGGGCCCTCCTCATTGGGGTTGCAGGTTCTTGACATTTTTAAATTATATATTTATTTATTTAAGAGAGAGGGGGAAAGGCAGATAAAGAGAGAGAGAGAGTGACAGAGAGCAAATGGGCACACCCGGGCATATAGCCACTGCAAAGGAGCTCCAGACATATATGCCACCTTGTGCATTTGGATTACATGGGTACTGGCGAATCTAACCTGGGTCTTCAGGCTTCAAAGGCAAGCACCTTAACTGATAAGCCACCTCTCCAGCCTGATGTTCACTTTTTTTTTTTTTATCACCCTAAGTCATCCATTTGTAAATGATGATGGCTAAATGCTGTGCAGGTAATGACAGCCACTGCAAGGCCTTGAATATGATGGTCACTTCCTGTCTGCAAGACAGCAGAACACTCTTACTTATCCTTTGGCTGTTAAGTTCTTTCCATCCCTCTTTTGTGATGTTGCTGACAATTAGATGGCATGATAAAGAACAGCATTATTCTATGGGCATCTACGTAAGTATTTAGGGGAAATTTTGATAGACACAGCATGTCCATATGTTGGCTCATACATTTTTAATTTGTGCATTTATCCAACCTAGCACTTAGACCCTCTGTTTGTTCTCACTTGCTTTTGTTTTGCTTTTATTTCTTTAATTGAAAGAGAGAGAAAGAGGCAGAGAGGATATATATATATATATATATATATCCTCTCTGCCTCTCTCTCTCTCTCTCTATATATATATATATATAGAGAGAGAGAGAGAGAGAGAGAGAGAGAGAGAGAGAGAGATTATGTGTGTGGGTTCTGGGGATATGAGCTTGGGTCCTTTGGCTTTGCAGGAAAGTGTATTAACAGCTAAGTCATCTTTCTAGTCCTGTTTTTATTTTAAGGCTTTGTTAGCTTACAGTTTTCCATATGCCTGTCTATGCAACCATAATCAATGCCTGTCTGAAGATTTTTCTATCTTTTCTCAAATCATACAACACATTTTGAAATACTGACTACTTTAAGTGTCTTTCTTAAGCAAACCCAATATGAAATAAAACTGAAGAAAATAATAAAGAAGTTAAGTGCAAAAAGCCCCACGGAGTTTGAAGCTGTTCTTGTCTTCATAAAAAGAAGAAGACAAATTGAAAATCAAAGCAGGTTCACAATGTTTGATGTTTGATGACAATGTTGATGTCTGTTCCCCAAACCTTCCCACTTGAGGAAGGTCATTGCAACACACACCATTGGCAGCAAAACAATCATAAGTAAAACTGATCTAGAGAGAAATAAGTAGGGGTTAAGGTGAAACTTAGCTGAACACCAAGGTAATATTTTCATTTTTAAATTTGTTATTATTTATTGATTTTTTTATAAAAAGGTTTTATTCTCAGGCCCTGTCACCCCTGCTCCAATTCTGCTGAGGCTCTTCTTCAGTTGGGTTATTGGTATTCATTGTGGAGACCCAGAGGCGTCAGTCAGTCTCTACATGGTGGGGGGAATACCCAGGCTATTGCCAGCCGCCCCCACCCGCCGGTTCTCACAAGCTTTCCATGCCGTCTTTTGAAATGCTCCCTGAGCCTTGGCAGGCAAGACAGAGAGTTGATTTAGTGTTGAGTTCTTTGTAGACTCTGGATCTCTGTTTAGATGAGGTTTGAGTGACCAAAGTGTCTGTCGCCCTTTCCCTTGAACTGGTTTTCAAGGTAGCCATGAGAGCAGTATTGATGTCACCACTTACCCTGTAATTACTTCTGGACTGGGGAAGATGAGGTGGAGGTGACCTCATCTCCTGGCAGAGAGTCTCCCCTCTCTTCCTGATGTATTGTTGTGTCCTTGTCCTATTCTCTTTCATGTGTAAAATAGAAAAGACTTTTCAACCAAAGGTAAGGATAATTTGAATACAAGGAGATAAGCCTAGTTATTAGAGAGATATATTGATGTGTGTATCCACTCTTCTTAGTTAAATAACAGTGAGAGTTCACTCTGGAGTTTGTTGGATTCCTGTCCTAGAGAATGTGGCTTACTTCCCAGAGCCAAGGATGAGTTCCCTCCAACTGAATGTGTCTTATGTCAAGCCATGAGCAGTTGGTTCCCTACATCAGCTGTGTGCTGCAATTGCACAAATGTGTGCTTTTTGTTTGGCTGGTTGGTTCTTAACTGGTGAGATATCCTGTTAATTCAATCTGCAAAAAAGGCAGCTCTTAAAGCTGGTGTTTATAATTGCTCTTTTGTTATTCCAGTAGTTTACTTAGGAGGAAATACTGTAAAATGTCAAGTTGGCTGTAAAGGTTCCCCTCCCAGCAGCTATTCTACCTTAAGGCTTGCTTGCACAACACACTTCAGAAATTTATATACATTCCTGACAATGGACCTCTTTATATCTTGGATATGACGACTCTGCAAGTGACAGAAATTCCCAGACTTCACCTGGAATGGTTTCCTGAAGTAATGAAGCTCCCATGTGTGTTTCCTACAGGGCATCAAAGTGACACAGCCTAATGGGCCATTTCTGGCCATGCTCTGTGCCTTGGGTTATGGCAAAACTAAGAAATAATATATGGAGAATACATTATAACACATAACACAAAATAGCAACATAGCTTATTTCTATTAGGGTACTATTCTCTATTATCTCATAAACATTTTCAAATTTCATTGATTTCTAATTAATTGCTTCTTGAATTTTGTGAAGTCTCCCAGGGACTAAACCTACTAGAGTGTGATACCACCTGTGTTGCTAGGAATCTACTCCAGGGCTTCTTGCATGATGAGCAAGCAGTTTACCCACTGAGGTACATGCCATGCCTTAAAATATTTATTATTCACATTAGTCTATTCTATGAGATATACTCTCCCAGGAGCTTTGTTGATCAATAATGAGAAACGTTTTATTCTCACCTCATCCAATCACCACGAAGTGCATTTATATTTAGAGTTGGAATGGTGATTTTCTAACAATACATTCATAAGGGAAGAGGGCATTTTGTTTGGTGTTACTGTACAAAATTCTCCGTGGTCTGCTCATGTGGAATCCAGAGAGAGTGGGCCTTGCTAATATAACTAATTCTGTTAACTGCACAAATGTATGTATATATGTACATATATAGCATATATTTTATATGACATATGTATTTTGTATTCATCACAGTTCTATATAGGATACAATGAAATGTATTAAAAGAGGAATCAGACTAGAGAGATGTCCTAGCAGTTATGTTGCTTGCTTAAGAAGCCTAAGGATCTGGGTTCAATTCCCCAGTTCCCAAATAAAGCCAGGTGCACAAAGTGGTGAATGCATCTGGCGGAGTTCATTCTCTCTCTCTCTCTCTCTCTCTCTTTCTCTTTTTCTCACCTTCAAAAAGTAAATAGATTATTTTCAAAAGAGTACTTAAGAAAAGGAATTTATTGGATTAGCTTATGACATCCATGATTTATATACATGTATATATAAACACATGTATATACTCACATGTACACTTTGACATACCACTCAAGAAATGTATGAAAGACGCCATTTATTTTGTTTTGTTTTTTGAGATAAGGTCTCACTCTAGCCCAGTCTGACCTGGAATGTACTATGTAGTCTCAGGCTGGCCTCGAACTCTCACCAGTCCTCTTACCTCTGGCTTCCAAGTACTGGCATTAATGGCATGAACTACCACCACCAGCTCAATTTCAAAGGGAAGAACTTATGAAATTGGGCTTGATGATTCTACACAATATTTAGGTCATTAACTTAATTCTGTCACCAGACCACTTAACATTTTTCTGATTTTTAAATTTTGATAAGGTCTCACTCTAGCCCAGGCTGAGCGAGAACATACTCTGTGGTCCAGGCTGGCCTGAAACTCAAAGGCATCCTCCTGCCTCAACCTCCTTAGTGCTAGGATTATAGGTATGAGACTTCCTGATCAGCTAGCATTTTCTTTCCTTGATTATACTTTTGCCTGAATAAATAAAGAAATAAAACCCTCTTTGCCGCGGACTGACTCTCGGGGAGATCAGGACCGAAGGAGAACAAGGGCGAAGGCTCAAGGAGAACTCGGGATTCGGCGAGGAAATGACAGACAGACACACTCTAAGTTGAATATGCTGCTGCAATTTACTGAAGGTTTCATACAGATTGAACAGGGAAACTTAGCAAGCCAACAAGTGATCTCAGAAATCATTAATCTAAATAATCTTAAGTATTGTTCTATTGTAAGCATACATGTAATATTTATCAGGCAGGAATGTTCCCTTTTTTTTAAGAAGGACGTCTTGCCCCATTGACCACAGCTTTACATGAATAGAAGCTTGGGGTAAGGGATGTAAGGTGAACAATAGGTTATTTATTTTTTATAAACCGAGCAGAGAGCCATCTCTTTCCACTTATTAGATTATTTATATAATCCTCATATTCATTATAAAAGTGTTTCTATCCAAAAGACCACCAATATTTTAAGGCTGGTTTAATGTTTTCCAGGAATTCTTTTCTTACTTGTCTAGAGTATAAGCACCAAGGCTTACGTGTCTTTGCTAAGCATTTCATAAATGGAAGAGAATGCCATAGCCTCCTTTTTCCTTCATAATTCATTCATCTATTACCAAATTCATCATATCCTCCCTCATAGGGGAGTGGATCTAGGTAGTTCCCAGCTCTGGGAGTCTACTATCAGCCCTTGATCAAGTACTGAACATACCCCCCAGGAAGCGTTCTGGTGGGAATACCCCAACTTTTGAAACTTCTTTTCTGCAGAATTGTCATGCTTCTTATGAACATTACTGATTAACATTTCTACTTTCACTTTCTCAGGATCAGTATTGTTCTAAAACATCATAAGCTGTTTCTACTCTACACCATCTAAAAACTGTTTTAGAGTTAATTTTTTGTTCCTAGTAGCGTTATACATTTCCTCCATTGCCCTAATCATAGGAGGGGCACACTCAATACTCAAATTGTTTTTTGTACTCTGATTGCGTGCATGATTAATAGTAAGCGTAGCGTAGAAACTAGCTGTTCTTACAAACAACTAGAAGGAAGCAGGAAAGAAACAGAGCGCAGAAAACAGCTCATTGGCGCCAGCAATCAGGTCATCGTGACTTGGGCAGCAAGAACCATTACAGTAACTGACTGCCAAGGGGTCACCGGGGGCATCCCTCCGAAGAGTGCTGGCCCTCTGTCCTCAGCTCTCATCCAGTACAGAAGCATCTCTGCTTGCTACACAGGCGAGGTCGCCGTGGACGTAGCACCTCTTTTGTTACCAAGTACCTGAGAGACTGATAATTATTCTGTTTGTATTTTGTGGTAAATATCATTACAACATGGATTAAAAATATGATTCATGACTTAATTTTGATGCTGACAGGATGACCCATTTTACCAAATTCTGATATGATATAATGCTTTGAAAGATCCCATCATAATTGGATGAAACCATTACAACCTGGGGTTGAGAAAGGTAATGTGTCCTGAAATCTCAGATAGTCTATACACATTATTCCACTGAAACATTTATACAATCATGCGTGATATGTCCATCAACATGCTAGGCCATGTTCCAATGGTCTTACAAATACTAATGAATTTAGACTCCACTAAAATGTCATGGTGCAGGACTACTGTGACATTTCTATCATGCAGAAAGCAACAGAGACAGTCTGTTGCCCACTCTCATGTTTTTTTCTGCCATCTTCCATGAGCCTCAGAGAGGCAGAAAGACCACAAGAGACAGAGGGTGAGTAAGAGAGCTGTGTAACACTGTCTCTGCTCATGACATGGTCACCACACTCATGACCTCACTGACTGACATGATATGCACAAACTCTTCACAACTTTGAGCCCATTTACATTGCACCAAGGGTGATGGAAGAGAGCATGGGGTCCCTCATCCCTCTCTGAGGGGTGATTGACATTTAGTTGGGGAGGGGGATAGGTGCAGCCATTGGTAGTTTACATACACTCTGGAAAATACTAGGCTATTCCTGCTCATGCAAACAACACTATTTAACTTCCATGGGTGTCCCATACACACACCAGGAAAAATAAACTGCTATGAAAATTGAAGGTAGGCTAGTTAGAAAGAGAAAGAGGTTCAGTGGAAAAGGGACAGAGAGAAAGGCCAAGAAATGTAATGAGAGGGGATTATGATCAAAATATATTGTATAGGGCTGTAGAGATGGCTTAGCTATTAAGGTGTTTACCTATGAACCTAAGGACCAAGGATCTATTCCCCAGAATCCATGTAAGCCAAATGCACAAGGTGGCATATGCATCTGCAGGCCCTGGCATCATGCCCATTTCTCTTTCTTTCTCTTTCTCTCTCTGTCTCTCTCTCTCTCTCTCTCTCTGTGAATCTTTCAGTCCCACAAATCATTAACTCTCTGTAGAGATTGCTCAGAGGTTAAAATGTTTGCCTGCAATGCCCGAGAACCTGGGTTGGAGTTTCCAGTGTGCACATAAAAGCCAGATGCACAAGGTGGTACATACATCTGGAGTTCATTCACAGTGACTCGAAGGCCTAGAGTACCATTCTCTCTGTGTCTCTCTCCTCTCTCTCTCTCCAAACTGTTTCTCAAAACTATTTTATTTACTTATTTCTGAGAGAGAGACATAGAGAGAGAGAGAGAGAGCAAGAGAAGATCTCCAGCCACTGCAAACAAACTCCAGAGACATGTAACACCTTGTGCATCTAGCTTATGTGAGTCCTGGGAAAATCAAACCTGGGGCCTGAGGCTTCAACGGCAAGTGCCTTAACAGCTGCCCCTCATGACAGTTCTTACTCTTACTCACTGTGACATCTTGGTTGCAAAGTGTTTCCCTCCTGATGTCTCCAACGTGGAGGGCTTGATGGATCCAAGCATCCTGGGGGTGGGGAGTGATTTAGCAAACACATCCACCTTTGCCTGTCAAATCTGATTCCACTGTGTCTGTTCCCATGGCATGCTGAGAAATCTCCTTCTTGGGCAGTCTATCCTAACATCCGTTGGCCTTCAGGAATCCATGGAACTCAATCATAAATATCATCTTGAGTACAACTATTTTGAAAGAAGTTGAGAAGCAAGGAAAGCTTAGAGCTATGTGGGGGGAGACAATTATAGTTGTCTTTTTATTATATATATATTTTAAAAAACTTATTTGTTTGTTTGGTTTGGTTTCTTGAGGCAGGGTCTCACTGTAGCTCAGGTTAACCTGGAATTCACACTGTAGTCTCAGGAGGGCCTCATACTCCCAGGGATCCTCCTACCTCGGCACCTGAGTACTGAGATTAAACGAGTGCACCACCACGCCCAGTTTATTTTTCATTTTTGATATTTTCACACTTGCCTGTAATGCATTTTGTCTTATTCCCCCAAATAAACCACTTTTTATTTTAATTAATTAGTTAGTTCAATTTCATTTATTATTTATTTATTTATTTATTTATTTATTTTGGTTTTGTTCAGGTAGGGTCTCACTCTACTCCAGGCTGACTTGATAGACTTAGTCTGGCCTTGAACTCATGGCAGCCTCCCACCTCTGGTTTGAAAGTGCTGGATTTAAAAGGTGTGTGTCACCACACCTGGCTTTTAACTATTGTTGGTTCATAATAATAGGTGGAAGGTGACAAACTGTGCAATGGTGAACTTACAAGTGACTACATCACTGATGGACCAGACTCCCCTCTTGCAGTGATCATCAACTTGCCTGAGATGCAGGAGTGTCCTTCTCAGGCATCCTTCCCCTACCCATGGTAAAGTAAACTCAATCTAGAAAACATCACTATTAACAAATTACAATGGAATAGTTCCACTTTTTAAAAAAATTTTATTAACATTTTCCATGATTATAAAATATATCCCATGGTAATTCCATCCCTCCCCACCCCTACACTTTCCCATTTGAAATTCCATTCTCCATCATATTACCTCCCCATTACAATCATTGTAATTACATATATACAATATCAACCTATTAAGTATCCTCCTCCTTTCCTTTCTCTTCCCTTTATGTCTCCTTTTTACCTTACTGGCCTCAGCTACTAAGTATTTTCCTTCTCATGCAGAAGCCAGTCATCTGTAGCTAGGATCCACATATGAGAGAGAACATGTGGCACTTGGCTTTCTGGGCCTGGGTTACCTCACTTAGTATAATACTTTCCATGTCCATCCATTTTTCTGCAAATTTCATAACTTCATTTTTCTTTACCGCTGAGTAGAACTCCATTGTATAAATGTGCCACATCTTCATTATCCACTCATCTGTTGAGGGACATATAGGCTGGTTCCGTTTCCCAGCTATTATAAATTGAGCAGGAATAAACATGGTTGAGCATGTACTTCTAAGGAAATGAGATGAGTCCTCTGGATATATGCCTAGGAGTGCTATAGCTGGGTCATATGGTAGATCAATCTTCAGCTGTTTTAGGAACCTCCACACTGATTTCCACAATGGCTGGACTAGATTGCATTCCCACCAGCAGTGTAGAAGGGTTCCTTTTTTTCCACATCCCCGCCAACATTTCTGATCATTTGTTTTCATGATGGTGGCCAATCTGAGAGGCGTGAGATAGAATCTCAATGTAGTTTTAATCTGCATTTCCCTGATGACTAGTGACGTAGAACATTTTTTTAGATGCTTATATGCCATTTGTATTTCTTCCTTTGAGAATGCTCTATTGAGCTCCATAGCCCATTTTTTGATTGGCTTGTTTGTTTCCTTATTATTTAACTTTTTGAGTTCTTTGTATATCCTAGATATTAATCCTTTATGAGATATATAGCTGGCGAAGATATTTTCCCACTCTGTAAGTTGCCTCTTTGCTTTTTTCACTGTGTCCTTTGCAGTGCAAAATCTTTGTAATTTCATGAGGTCCCAGTGATTAATCTGTGGTTTTATTGCCTGAGCAATTGGGGTTGTATTCAGCAAGTCTTTGCCAAGACCAATATGTTGAAGGTTTTCCCCTACTTTTTCCTCTAGCAGTTTCAGAGTTTCAGGTCTGATGTTAAGGTCTTTAATCCATTTGGACTTAATTCTGGTGCATGGCGAGAGAGAAGAATCTATTTTCATCCTTCTGCAGATGTATATCCAGTTTTCCCAACACCATTTGCTGAAGAGGCTGTCTCTTCTCCAATGAGTATTTTTGGCATTTTTATCGAATATCAGGTAGATATAGCTACTTGGGCTTACATCTGGGTCCTCTATTCTGTTCCACTGATCTACATGTCTGTTTTTGTGCGAGTACCATGCTGTTTTTGTTACTATGGCTCTGTAGTATAGGTTAAAATCAGGTATGGTGATACCACCAGCCTTATTTTTGTTGCTCAGTATTATTTTAGATTTTTGACGTTTTTTGTGATTCCAAATGAATTCTTGGATTGTTTCTTCTATTTCCATGAAGAAAGCCTTTGTAATTTTGTTAGGGATTGCATTAAATGTGTAGATTGCTTTAGGTAAGGTTGCCATTTTCACAATATTGATTCTTCCAATCCAGGAACAAGGGATGTTTCTCCACTTTCTAGTGTCTTCTGCAATTTCTTGCTTGAGTGTTTTAAAGTTCTCATTGTAGAGATTCCTTACTTCCTTGGTTAGGTTGATTCCAAGGTACTTTATGTTTTTTTTTTGATGCAATTGTGAACGGGAGTGATTCTCTGATTTCATCCTCTGTGTGTTTGTTGTTAGCATATATGAAGGCTACTGATTTCTGTGTATTTATTTTGTATCCTGCTACATGGCTGTAGGTTTTGATCAGCTCTAACAGTTTGCTAGTAGAGTCTTTAGGGTCCTTTATGTATAGAATCATGTCATCTGCAAATAATGATAACTTGATCTCTTCCTTTCCAATTTGTATCCTTTTTATGTGTGTCTCTTGCCTTATTGCTATGGCTAAGACTTCCAATACTATATTAAGTAAAAGTGGGGACAGTGGACACCCTTGTCTTTTCCTGATTTTAGTGGAAAAGCTTCCAGTTTTTCCACATTTAGTAATATGTTGGCTGTAGGCTTGTCATAAATAGCTTTTATTATATTGAGATACGTTCCTTCTATTCCCAGTCTCTGTAGGACTTTATCATGAAGGGATGTTGGATTTTGTCAAATGCTTTCTCTGCGTCTAATGAGATGATCACGTGATTTTGTCCTTCAACCCATTTATGTAATGTATTACATTTATAGATTTGCATATGTTGAACCAGCCCTGCATCTCTGCGATAAAGCCTACTTGGTCAGGGTGAAAGATCTTTTTGATATACTCTTGTATTCTGTTTGCCAATATTTTGTTGAGAATTTTTGCATCTATGTTCATGAGGGAGATTGGTCTGTAATTTTCTTTTTTTGTTCTATCTTTGCCTGGTTTTGGTATCAGGGTGATGCTGGCCTCATAGAAGGAGTTTGGTAGAATTCCGTCTTTTTTGGTTCCTGGAAAAGCTTAAGAAGCAATGGTGTTAGCTCTTCCTTAAAAGTCTGGTAAAATTCAGCAGTGAATCCATCTGGGCCTGGGCTTTTTTTAGTTGGGAGATTATTGATGACTGTTCGGATCTCCATGTTTGTTATAGGTCTATTTAAGTGATTAATCTCATTTTGATTAAATTTAGGTAGGTCATATAGATCAAGGAAATCATCCATTTCTTTCAGATTTTCATACTTTGTGGAGTATATGCTTTTATAGTATGTCCATTTGATTTTTTGAATATCTCTGGAATCTGTTGTGATGTTACCTTGTTCATCTCTGATTTTATTAATTTGTGTCTCTTCCCTCTTTCTTTTGGTCAGATTTGCTAAGGGTTTATCAATCTTGTTTATCCTTTCAAAGAACCAACTCTTTGTTTCATTAATTGTTTGGATTGTTCTTTTTGTTTCTATTTCATTAATTTCTGCCCTAATCTTTATTATTTCTTCCCTTCTACTGATTTTTGGTTTGCCTTGTTCTTCTTTTTCCAAGGCTTTAAGGCAAAGCATTAGGTCGTTTACGTGCGACCTTTCTAATTTCTTAATATAGGCACTTAAGGCTATAAATTTACCTCTTAGAACTGCCTTCATTGTGTCCCAGAGATTTTGGTATGTTGTGTTCTCATTATCATTTGACTCTATAAATTTTTTGATTTCCTTCTTGATTTCTTCATTGACCCATTCATCATTTAGTAGTGTATTGTTTAGTTTCCATGATTTTGTATATGCTCTACAGTCTTTCTTGCTACTGATTTGTAGTTTAATTCCATTGTGGTCAGATAGAATGCAAGGAATTATTTCAATTTTCCTGAATTTGTTAAGATTTGCTTTGTGTCCTAATGTATGGTCTATTTTAGAGAATGTTCCATGTGCTGCTGAAAAGAATGTATATTCTGCAGTATTTGGATGAAATGTCCTCTATATATCTGTTAAGTCCATTCCTTCTATGACCTCATTTAGTCCAGATGCCTCTCTGTTTATTCTTTCCCGGGATGACCTGTCAATAGATGAGAGTGGTGTGTTAAAGTCACCCACCACCACTGTGTTTGGTGTTATCTGTGACCTGAGTTCTAATAGTGTTTGTTTGACGAATTTGGGAGCCCCCATGTTAGGTGCATATATGTTTAGGATTGTAAGTCCTCCTGTTGGAGTGTGCCCTTAATCAATATAAAGTGACCTTTCTTATCTTTCTTGACTAACGTTGGACTAAAGTCTACCCTGTCCGATATTAGGATAGCAACCCCTGCTTGTTTTCTAGGCCCATTTGCTTGAAACACCGTCTTCCAACATTTCACCCTAAGATAACGTCTATCCTTTGTAGAAAGGTGAGTTTCTTCGAGACAACAAATTATAGGTTCCCGCTTTTTAAACCAGTCTGCAAATCTATGTCTTTTTGTTGGGGCATTGAGGCCGTTGATATTAAGAGATATTATTGAAAGGTGTGTATTTATGTTTGCCATTTTTTTAATGTGTGGTTCTGTTTCTACCTGTGCTCTCTTGTGTTAACTAGTATTTGAGTATTGCTTGTTTTTTCTAGGTTCCTTATATGTGTGCTTTTCCTTTTCTTCATCATGGAGGATTCTATCAAGTATTTTCTGTAGAACTAGTTTTGTCTTCAAATACTCCTTTAACCTGCTTTTTTCATGAAATGTCCTTATTTCTCTGTCTATTTGAATGGATAACTTTGCAAGATAAAGTAACATTGGTTGACAGTTGTTATCTTTCAGAACTTGGAATATATCACTCCAAGCCCTTCTGGCTTTAAAAGTTTGTGTTGAATAATCTGCTGTAATCCTGATAGGCTTGCTTTTGTAGGTAATTTGATTTTTCTCTCTAACTGCTCTCAACATTTTTTCTTTGGTGTGTGTATTTGGAAGTTTGATTATAATATGGCGAGGAGAGATTCTTTCTGGGTTTTGTCTGGCTGGGGTCCTAAAGGCTTCCTGTATCTGTATTGGCACCTCTTTCCCAATTTGGGGGAAATTTTCTTCTATGATTTTGTTGAAGACACCTACTATGCCTTTTGAATGAAATTCTTCTCCATCTACTATGCCCTGAATTCTAATATTTGATCTTTTCATAGTGTACCAAATATCTTGAAATTCCCACTCATACTTTTCTATCAGTTTGTCTTTTTCTTTGTTGGCCTGTATTAGATCTGCCACCTGGTCTTCTAGCTTAGATGTTCTGTCCTCTCCCTCATCCATCCTACTGATGAGATTTTCTACAGAGTTTTTTTTATTTCATTAACTGTGTTCTTCATTGCTAGTAATTCTGACTGGTTTTTCTTTATTATTTCTATTTCCTTATTTATGTCTTGTATTGCCTTCTTTATTTCATGAAATTGGTGTCCTGCATCTTCTTTGATTCCTTTGATTTCCTCTTTAAGTTTCTCTTTGACTCCTTTGATTTGTTCTCTGACTTCTTTCAACATATTTACAATCATTCTTTTGAAATCTTTTTAGGCATTTCCTCTAACTCGTCCAGCACTGTAGAGGCTCAGATAGAAGGATTGTCATGAGTTCAAGGAAAGCCTGAGACTGCACAGTGAATTCCAGGTCAGCCTGGGCTAGAGCGAATTCCTACCCCCCCCCCCCCAAGCATAAAACAAAAGATAGTATTCTGAGAGCTCAGGAAAAGAAACATAGCAAACAACTAGTGTGAGGAAACCAACATCACAGGCTTTAAGTTTTCTAAGTGATTGCTTCCGTGAAGGACTTTCATAATTTTAGTTAATTTTTTTGTTTTCTTAAGTCTCATTGTGTCAGGCTGACCCAAAACTTATTCTACAGCCCAGGAAGGCTTCAAACTCACAACTATGTCCTCATACCTTAGCCTCCCAAGTGAGTGCTATCATTGAAGGTGTGCACCATCAAGTCAGTGCTGGCATTGAAGGAGTACACCATCAAACCAGTCTCTCTTGTAAATTTTAAAGATTCTTGGCATAGACTGTTTTCTGAGACAACCCTTATCTTAAGTGAATGAGCTTGTCATTTTATTTTTCAAAAAAAAAATCTATTTATTTGCAAGCAGAGCAGAGATAGACTGAGCTGAGACAGGCAGAGAGAATGGATGTATCAGGGCCTAAAGCTGCTGCAAACAGACTCCAGAAGCATGTGTCACTTTGAACATATGGCTTTATGTGGGTACTGCCGAATCAAGTGTGGATTTTATGCTCTGCAGACAACTGCCTTAACCACTGAGCTATCTCATCAGCCTAAGTTTATTATATTTAAAATTATTTTAATAAGTCGCTGGGTCCCTTGCGTAGCACATTTTCATGCTGAGCTATGATGAAGAATATGGGAGGGCATATATATGTAAATATTTATAACCTTCTACCAACCTCAATGTATAAATTAAGTGTAGTGTAAGAAACTTGTAACCATAATAACTTTGGTAATAAGCAATTACAACAATATGCTATAATGATAATATGACTTTATCATTTGTGCAATATATTATTTGTAATTTTATAGCCCACTTTGGGCACAGATCACTAAAACCATTAAGAGAAAAGTATTATTGGGTGGGTACTGATCACTGACAATCAATAAAAAAAAGGATGGTTGTCATCAAGGCATGCTGGTCAAAGCCAAATATTCCCTGTATTAGTCAGGGTTCGCTAGAGGAACAGAATTGCTAGAATGAATTATTTTAAAAAGGGAATTTATTGGATTAGCTTACAGTAGTCCAATAGCAGTTGCAGGCCCGAGAATCACTGAACCTGGTAGCTGCTCAGTCCACGTGGCTAGATGCCTCAGCAGTCCCGACCCAGCACTGCAGATGGTGCCAGAAAGCCTGGAGGCTTCCTGAGGAGCAGCTGGGTTTCGATCCACGTGGGTCTTCAGTTGATGTTGGTCTTTAGTCCATACTGGTCTTCAATCCACACTAGAAGGTGGGGAGCAGCTCCGGCTTTACTGTTGCAGTCCGGTTCGCATTGCTGGTAGAAATCACCCAACCAAGAGCAGCTTCTGAGAAAAAGAGATTTATTTTGGCTTACAGGCTCGAGGGGAAGCTTCACGATGGCAGGGGAAAACGATGGCATGAGCAGAGGGTGGACATCACCCCCTGGGCAACGTAAGGTGGGACACAGCAACAGGAGGGTGTGCCAAACACTGGCATGGGGAAACTGACTTTAATACCCATAAGCCCACCCCCAACAATACACTCCCTCCAGGAGGCATTAATTCCCAAATATCCATCAGCTGGAAACCTAGCATTCAGAACACCTAAGTTTATGGGGACACCTGAATCAAACCACCACACTCCTCCCCTGGCCCCCATAAACTGATATCCATACATGATGTAAAATACAATGCATTCATCTCATTTTAAAAGCCCCCATCATTTTTATCAATCCCAGTGATGTTCATATATCCCATAGTCCAAGATCTTTTAACTGAGCCATAATACCAAAAAAATAACCTCAAAAAACCCATAATGGCACAGAATATTCACGCTGCAATAGATGGCACTGGGCATAGCAAAGAAACATTCAACCAATACAAGATTTAAACAACCTGGGCAAACATCAAACTCTGTAGCTTCAAGTCCAACAACTCTAGCCAGTGACAAATCTTCAAGTCCAATAATTCTCACCAGCAACAAGTCTCTGGCATTCCAATTCCACCCCTCCAGCTAGGCTACTCACAGTCCTGGGAAACTTTATCAGGGCCGGCAGCACCTCGGCAGCCATCTCATGGTCCCGGCATCTCCACTGGGTCTCCAGTGTAAGGCACGGTTCATCCTCATGGCCCCATGGGGTCTCTATGCAGGCAACCAGCAAACCTGCTTCACACTGCCCATGGCCATTTCCAAAACACAAGACCGTGTTGCAAATTCAATGACCCTCTTTTTAGCATTTCTTATACTCCATGATACCAGGTAGGGTGCCAATTTGTTAATCCAGTGGGGAATAAAGCTGATTTTGAAGAACAGGACACTCCTTGAGCACTCAGGCCCCTTCAAAAGAGTCTACATTCTTCCTGTTGCCCCAGCACAGGTCAGCTAGCCCAGTCTCAAAATGTTGTAATCTCTCAATTGCAGCTGAATGGGCAACAGTTCACCCAAAGATTTTTCTTTCTGTGCCATATCCCTCTGATCACACCAGTTCATTTCTATGCAAAGCAACCCTCCACAACTTCTCAGGACATGGGCACAAGAGCAAGCTTCTCACACAAACTGCTAGCCCAGTCCAAGCAAAGCTCTTTCTTACCCTCATAAGCCAAACCTCACAGTCCATGGTTCTTACTGCCTTCAGGTCTTTCAGCTCTGACCAGGATAGACCATCAAGCTGTACTTACAGCACTTCAAGCCATCTCTTAGGCCAAGGTTTCAACTCCTTCCACATTCCTCTTGAAAATCAGCTCCAAAAGGACGAAGCCAATAGTCAGGTGTCTAGCAGCAACCCCACTCCTCGGTACCACTTCACTGTTGCAGTCCGGTTCACATTGCTGGTAGAAATCACCCAACCAAGAGCAGCTTCTGGGAAAAAGAGGTTTATTTTGGCTTACAGGCTCGAGGGGAAGCTCCACGATGGCAGGGAAAAAAGATGGCATAAGCAGAGGGTGGACATCACCCCCTGGCCAACATAAGGTGGACTACAGCAACAGGAGGGTATTCCAAACACTGGCATGGGGAAACTGGCTATAAAGCCCATAAGCCCGCCCCCAACAACACACTCCCTCCAGGAGGCCTTAATTCCCAAATATCCATCAGCTGGGAACCTAGCATTCAGAACACCTAAGTTTATGGGGAACACCTGAATCAAACCACCACATTCCCCCTTAAGTCCCACTGGAACTGGTGGTCAGCTGCTTGGAAAGCGATGAGAGCATCCACTTTGATCATTCTGTTGGACAAAAGCTTCTGGTCCCAGGGAAAGAAATCAAGAAGTAAAATAAACAATTTAATCAGAAAATGGAGTGGAGTGATGGCTTAGCAGTTAAGGTGCTTTCCTATGAAACCTCAGTACCCAGATTTGATTCCCTAATTCCCATGTAAGCCAGATGCAAAATGTGGTGCATAACTCTGGAGTCCACTGGCAGTGATTGGAGTCCCTGGCTTGCCCATTCTCTTTCAATTTGCCCCCTCATAAATAAATAAATACATACATATTTTTCTAAATTAAATAGCTGTTTAGATCTGCGGAGATGGCTCAGTGGGTAAGCTCGTTGGCATTCAAGCATGAAGACCAGAGTTCAGATCCCCATGACATACATAAATACTTGGTAGGAGTGGTGACCATTCTGCCTATGCCCCACCACTCAGGATATGGAGACAGAGGATCCCTAGCGACAGCTGGACTACCAGGATTAGTATAATTGACTAGCTCTGAGTTCAAGTAACAGCCCTTGCTGAATTCAGTGAACTGGAGAGTAGTGGAAGTAGACATGTGATGCCAAGCCCTGGGGTTCACACACTTTTTTCTCTCTCTCTCTATCATTGCTGACAAATAAATAAAATATTCTTATTTTATTTCATTTTTATTTACTTATTTATGAAGAGGGAGAGACAAATTGGCACTCTGGGGACTCCAGCCACTGCAAATGAACTCCAGACACATATGCCACCTTATGCATCTGGCTTGATGTGGGTATTGGGGATTGAATCTAGGTCCTTCACAAACAAGCACCTTAATTGCTAACCCATCTCGCCATCCCTAAAATATATTTTTGTTTAAATTTTTTTATTAGTTTTCTTTTAAGCAACTACAGGCAGTTTGGTACCATTGTTTAGTCTCATCCATGACCTACCCCCTCCCAATGGCCCCTCCTTGTTGATGTAAATGGATCATGCATTGTTCACATAATGCCCACAGTTCTTGGTACGATAAAAGTCTCTGAATATCATGACCCAACATGTGGCTCTGACATTCTTTCCACCCCCTTTTCCACAAAATTTCCCTGAGCCATGTTGGGTTCATTTTTGGTCTGCTTCAGTGCTGAGGTGTTGGGGGCCTTTGAGGCTCTGGCTCTCTGGTTTGGTAGGAATTGAGTTTTCTCTGTGTTGGTCTCCTTCCCATTTGTGCTGGTATCCGGTTCATCAGGAAAACAGCACCCTCGCTTGTTTCACCAATTTTCTTTAGTTTCAGTCGGACCCCTTTTGAGGTATGATGGGGCAGCTCTCTCCTTAGGATCTGCATCTATCTGAAAAAGAGAAGCAGATTCTGTAACGAAGAGTAAGTTTTATTTTAATGACTTTTTAAAAGTAGATGTATGATCAGATAGATAATGTGCATGCCAGAGTCTTCATCTGATACAAACAAACTCCAGAAACATATGCTACCTTGTGCATCTGGCTTATGTGGCTACTGGGGAGTGATACCTTGATCATTTGGCTTTACAGGCAAGTGCTTAACTGCTAAGCAATCTCTCCAGCCTGTTCCCAGAGGCGTCCAAGCAACTCCAGAGCAAGGTCTTGAGTGGACGTGAGTGCTACCAGAAGAAACACCTGGGAGACTGTGTCAGAGGACAGCTCTCTTACTTATTAGGGGAATGGGCTTATAACAATTCATGTAGTGGCAGGAAAAGGTATGTGCTATGGGTCACAGAGTGATTGGCTGTGTGAAGGCTGCTGGCTGATACCTCACTAACATATATGGTTAGTGTGGGGGTATGGATTACTGACCATGGGGAAACAAAAACATAAGTCTTATCAGGATGTCCAGGTACCCCAGGCAGAGGAGAGAGAACAGCCTGACTCCTGCTGGTCTCAAGGTAAGATTATCAGGGCCTAGGCCTGCTACAACCTCCTGTGGCCCTTAGCCAGGCCTGCTTAGACCTCCAGTGGTCCAGGGCCCTCACCTGTGCCTGACACCAGCCCCATAAAATATATTTTTTCTCAGTTTTTATTAACATTTTACATGATTATAAAAAATATCCCATGGTGTTACCCTCCCCCCACTTTCCGCTTTGAAATTCCATTCTCCATCATGTCCCCTCCCCATCTCAATCAGTCTCTGTTTTATTTTGATGGCATGATCTTTTCCTCCTCTTATGATGGTCTTGTGTAGGTAGTGTCAGGCACTATGAGGTCATGGATATCCAGGCCATTTTATGTCTGGAGGGAGCACTTAGGAAGGAGTCCTACCCTTCCTTTGGGTCTTACATTCTTTCCACCACCTCTTCCACATTAGGCCCTGAGCCTTAGAAGGTGTGATCGAGATGTTACTCTGTACTCCAGTCACTTCTTTCCAGAACTATGGTAACTTCTGAGTCATCCCAAGGTCACTGCAATCTGAAAAGAGAAGATTCTCTACCCAAAGAGAGAGTAGCATTAATATAAAGGCATGAATATTAAGAAAAGTGCTTATGGGACAGTTTGATAGCCATAGTATATACATTTATGCAGACATCAGCAGATGTTACACCACTGGGGCTCATGACCACTCCCTGTTTTAAGTTTTCAGTATCAGGGATGTGTTCCCTCCAGTGGAATACATTGGACTCCAGTCCAATTGGAGGGCAGTTGGTTTCCACCATGATAGACATGCCACTATTGCATGCATTGGCTCATTTGGGCTGGCTGGCCAATTATAAAGCTTGCAGCAACCACTGTTGAGTATCTTCACTGGTGGTTTCTCTTTCTCCCATTGAAGTGCATGTAGAATGGCTTCTTCCAGCTTTCTCTCAGCTGGTCTACATGGAGGAGGTTATCAGCTCAATTCCTGGAGGATTTCTCAGTGGCCATGCAGCTCAATTATGTGGAGTCTTCAGCAATAGGGTCTTACCATCTATTGCTGGTGGGAAACCAAGGGCTTTGGCAATGACCTATAATGTTTTGGGGGCATCAGGGACCTCCCTGGCCAACATCTCATTGGAAGATATCCCATCCCTGGCACTGAAAATTTTCTAGCAATGATCTACAGTTCCTGAGTGCTCCATTATCCAAAACCAGAGGATTCAATATGATTTATTTTTATCCTCTTAGATTTTGATTAGCCCTCCTTCCACCTTTCCTGTACTCAATCTCTTCCCATGACCTCACTTTGGGCCTTTTTGCCCCTCTTAATCTATGCTTCTACTTGCGTTTATACAATATGAACCTATTAAGTACCCTTCTCCCTTCCTTTCTCTTCTCTATATAGCTCTTTTTTTAAGCTTAATGGCTTCTGCTACTGTTTTTCTTCTTACACAACAGACCACTCATCTGTATCTAGGATCCACATATGAGAGAGAGCATGTGGTGCTTGGCTTTCTGGGCCTGAATTACCTCACTTAGTATAATCCTTTCCAGATCCATCCATTTACCTGCAAATTTCATAACTTCATCTTTCTTTACCACTGAGTGGAACTCCATTGTATAAATGTGCCATATCTGCATTATCCACTCATGTGTTGAGGGATATTTAAGATGGCTCCATCTCCTACCTATTGTGAATTGTGTGGCAATAAACATGGTTGGGAATGTACTTCTAAGGATGTGACATGAATCCTTAGGATATATGCCTAGGAGTGCTATAGCTGGGTCATATATTAGATCAATCTTTAGTTGTTTTAGGAACCTCCACACTGATTTCCAGAATGACTGGGCCAGATTGCATTCCCACCAGCAGTGTAGAAGGATTCCTCTTTTTTCACATCCCTGCCAGCATTTATAATCATTTGTTTTCATCATGGTAGCAGACAGAAGTGAGAAGGAATCTCAGTGTAGTTTTAATCTGAATTTACCTGATAATGAGGTATGTAGAACACTGTTTTAGATGTTTATACATCATTTGTATTTCTCCTTTTGAGAACTCTCTATTTATCTCCATAGCCCATTTTTTAACTGGCCTGTTTGATTTCTTATTATTTAATATTTTGAGTTCTTTGTATATCCTAGATATTAATCCTTTATCAGATATATAGCTGGCAAAGATTTTTGCACATTCTCTAGCATGCCCCTTTGCTTTATTCACAGTGTCCTTTGCAGTACAAAATCTTTGTAATTTCATGATCTCCCAGTGGTTAATCAGTGGTGTTATTGCCTGAGCAATTGGGGTTGTATTCAGAAAGTCTTTACCAAGACCAATATGATGAAGGGTTTCACCTACATTTTTCTCTAGCAGTTTCAGAGTTTCTAGTCTGATGTTAAGGTCTTTAATCCATTTGAGCTTTATTCTTGTGCATGGAGAGAGAGAAGAATCTATTTTCATCCTTCTACAGATACTTATACAGTTTTCACAACAACCATTTGCTGAAGATGCTGTCTTTCCTCCAGTGAGTATTTTTGGCATTTTATCGAATATCAGGTGGGTATACCTACTTAGACTTACATCTGGGTTTTCTATTCTGTTTCGTTGATCTACATATCTGCTTTTGTGCCAGTACCATGATGTTTTTGTTACTATGTCTCTGTAGTATTGGTTAAAATCTGGTATGGTGATACCACCAGCCTTATTTTTGTTGCTCAGTATTATTTTAGATATTTGAGGTTTTTTGTGATTTCAAATGAACTTTTGGATTGTGTTTCCTATTTCCATGAAGAATCTCAATGGAATTTTGATAGTGATTGCACTAAATGTGTAGATTGCTTTTGGTAAGATTGCCATTTTCACAATATTGTTTCTTCCACTCCAGGAACAAGGGAAGTTTTTCCATTTCCTAGTGTCTTCTGCAATTTCTCACATGAGTGTTTTAAAGTTCTCATTGTAGAGATTCTTTACTTCCTTGGTTATGTTTATTCCAAGGTAGTTCATTTTTTTTTTTTTTTGATGCAATTGTGAATGGGAGTGATTCTCTGATTTCACCTTCTGTGTGTTTGTTGTTAGCATATAGGAAGGCTACTGATTTCTGTGTATTTCTTTTGTATCCTGCTACATGTCTGTAACTGTTTATCAGCTCTAACAATTTGTTTATAGAAACAAATGATGATGAGAAAATGATGTACAGTCTTTAGGGTCCTTTATGTATAGAATCATGTAATCTGCAAATAATAAGTTGATCTCTTCCCTTCCAATTTGTATCCCTTTTATTTGTGTCTCTTGCCTTACTGCTATGGCTCAGACTTCCAGTACTATATAAATAAAGTGGAGACAGTGGACACCCTTGTCTTTTTTCCTGATTCTAGTAGAAAAGTTTCCAGTTTTTCCCCATTTAGTAATATGTTGGCTGTAGGCTTGTCATAAACAGCCTTTATTATATTGAAATGTGATCCTTGTATTCCAAGTCTCTGTAGGACTTTTATCATGAAGGGGGGTTGGATTTTGGCAAACACATGCTCTATGTCTAATGAGTTGATCATGTGATTTTTTTCCTTCAGTCCATTTATATAATGTATTACATTTATTGATTTGTGTATGTTGAACCATCCCTGCAACTCTGGGATAAATCCTAGTTGGTCAGGGTGAATGATCTTATTGATATATATATATATATATATATATATATATATATATATATATATATATATATATATATATATATATATATATATTTTTTTTTTTTATTTTATTGAGTCCGGGGGTGGCCTTGAACTCACGGCAATTCTCCTACCTCTGCCTCCCAGGTGCTGGGATAAAAGATGTGCGCCACCACGCCCGGTTTTCTGATATATTCTTGTATTCTGTATGCCAGTATTTTGTTGAGAATTTTTGCATCTATGTTTATGAGGAAGATTTGTCTGTAATTTTCTTTGTTTCTTCTATCTTTGCCTGGGTTTGGTATCAGGGTGATCCTGGCTTCATAGAAGGAGTTTGGTAGGATTCCTTCTTTTTCTATTTCATGGAAAAGCATAAGAAGCAATGGTGTTAGTTCTTCCCTGAACAGCAAAAAATCCATCTGGCCCTGGGCTTTTGTTAGTTGGGAGATTTTTGATAAGTGATTCGATCTCCTTGCTTCTTCTAGGTCTATTTAAGTGATTATTCTCATCTTGATTTAATTTAGATAGGTCATATAAATCAAGGAAATCATTAAGTTCTTCTAGATTTTCATATTTTGGGAAGTATATGCTTTAGTAGTATGTCCCTATGATTTTTTGAATTTCTCTGCCATATGTTGTGATGTTACCTTTTTCATCTCTGATTTTGCTAATTTGTGACTGTTCTCTCTTTCTATTGGTCAGATTTGCTAAGGGTTTATCAATCTTGTTTATCCTTTCAAAGAACCAACTCTTTGTTTCATTGATTCTTTGATTTCTTTTTGTGGATTCTATTTCATAAATTTCTGCCCTAATCTTTATTATTTTTTTCCCATCTACTTATTTTTGGTTTGCCTTGTCCTTCTCTTCGCAAGACTTTAAGGTGAAGCATTAGGTCATTTACTTGCAACCTTTCTAATTTCTTTTCTTTTTTTTTTTTTTTTTTTTTTTTTTTGGTTTTTCGAGGTAGGGTCTCACTCTGGCTCAGGCTGACCTGGAATTTACTGTGTAATCTCAGGGTGGCTCGAACTCTTGGCGATCCTCCTACCTCTGCCTCCTGAGTGCTGGGATTAAAGACGTGTGCCACCACGCCCAGCCTAATTTCTTAATATAGGCCCTTAAAGACATAAATTTACCTCTTAGGACTGTCGTCATTGTGTCCCATAGATTTCGGCATATTGTGTTCTCATCATCATTTGATTCTATAAATTTTTTGGTTTTCTTCTTCATTTCTTTATTTACCCATTCATCATTTAGTAGTGGGCTGTTTAATTTCCATGATTTTGTGTATGTTGTATAGCCTTTCTTGCTGTTGATTTGTTGTTTGATTCCACTGTGGTCAGATAGAATGCAAGGAATTATTTCAATTTTCCTATATTTGTTAAGATTTGCTTTGTGGCCTAATATATGGTCTATTTTAGAGAATGTTCCGTGTGTTGCTGAAATGAATGTATATTCTGAAGCATTTGGATGAAATGTCCATATATATCTGTTAGTTCCATTCTTTCTATGACCTCATTTAGTCCAGATGCCTCTCTGTTTATTTTTTCCCTGGAAACCTATCAATTGATGAGAGTGGGGTGTTGAAGTCACCCACTACCAATTTGTTTGGTGTCATCTGTGACCTTAGTCCTAATAGCTCTTCTTTGATGAATTTGGGGGTCCCCATGTTAGGTGCATATAAGTTTAGGATTTTAATGTACTCCTGTGGGAGGGTGTCTTTAATCAATGTAAAGTGGTCTTTCGTATCTTTCCTAACTAATGTTGGACTGAAGTCTACCTTGTCACATATTTGGGTAGCAAATCCTGCTTGTTTTATAGGTGCATTTGCTTAAAACACCGTTTCCAACCTTTCACCCTAAGATAGTGTCCATACTTCGTATAAAGGTGGGTTTCTTGGAGACAACAAACTGAAGGATCCTGCCTTTTAACCCAGTCTGCAAACATATGCCTTTTGGTTAGGGAATTGAGGCCATTGTTATTAAGTGATATTATTGAAAGGTGTGTATTTATGTTTGCCAGGGTTTTTTGTGTGTATGTGGTTCCGGTTCTACCTTTGCTCTCTTGTGTTAACTAGTATTTGACTATAGTTTGTTTTTTCTCAGTTCCTTATATGTGTGCTTTCCTTTTTCTTCAGGATGGAGGATTCTTTCTAATATTTTCTGTAGAGCTGGTTTTGGTTTTAAACACCTCTTTAGCTTGCTTTTGTTGTGAAAAGTCCTTATTTCTTTGCCTATTTGAATGGATAGCTTTGTAGGATAAAGTAACCTTAGTTGACAGTTGTTATCTTTCAGGACTTGGAGACACAAATAAATGATGCAATAAGAACATCATTGGAATAAACATCATGAAAACATGAAATACTTGTTAATATATAGAACTACTTACCAAACAGTTACTCTGAATGAGAAAAACAATTCAATGGACACTATTAATAAATGCAAACATCTGAGCACATATAGATTATTAAGGTTCAGAAAGTATTAGGAAACCGCAGAGACTTTTTAAAAGTTAGCAGGATTAAACTAGTTAAAGAAAATCCTTGTCAAAGCAAAAACAAGAAATTTCATTCACTGCTGAAATCTACAAAATTATTTCAAAAGAATTTACTTTCGGGCTAGTGACTGAATTGGTGGTTAAGGTGCTTCCATGCAAATCCTACGAACACATGTTCCAGTTCCCTCGTAGCCAGATGCACAGTGAGGAAAACACAAAATGTTGATCATGTGCCACAAAGAGGCACAAGTGTTTGAAGTTTGTTTACAAGCACTGAAGGCCCAGGTGCACTCATTCCCTCCTTCTCTTACTCTCTTTCTGGTTCTTTCTCTCTCCCTCAAAACCAAAGAGCTTATTTTAATCATTTACTCTATACCATCAGACAAATAAAAACTTTGTAATATCCTTTAAATAAACAATGTCATAAGATCAGGAATAAGAACTATGACAAAAGACATTGGTATGTCAATAACTTTGATGAACAGAAATGAATACAGAGCAGAACTCCTTGAATAGCTTGAGCTGACTGTGAATGGCAAGTGGAGCATTTGCTTCAGTGGGAAATAGCCTCAGTAGATTTGAAGAGCAAGTGAATAAATGCCCTTCATTTACAAATGGACTTAGTAGTCTGTGAACAATAAATGCTGGAAGTACTTGCTGCACTTAATGGCCTTAAAAAAAAATCTTGAAATGGAAGTGTACAAAGTGCCCTCTTTGAGAAATAGACTTTGTAATTTCAGATATACAAGTGTAGAAATATTCCCACGGAGAATTGAATATTTATCTGCCTTTCTTTAATTTTTTTCAGGCAAGCCAAGCGGACTGGACTTTTTATGACTTTTTTTATGACTGGACTTTTTATGAGTGATAGCAAGCAAGAGACAGACAGACAGAGAGAGAGCGAGAGCCAGAGCAAGAGGGAGAGAGAGAGAGAGAGGGAGGGAGACAGAACTGGCACACCAGGGTCTCAGCCAAGATAATTGGCTCCAGTTTGTCATGAACCACTTTGTGGGTATGAGCACATTCATCACCTTGTGTGTTTGGCCTATGTTTGACCTGAAGAATCAAATGTGTTCTTAGGCTTTACAGGCATACATCTCAACTGCTAATCCATCTTCTCAGCCTGAGAATTATATTCATTTAATCTCAACCAGCAAGTCCATGCATGGCCATAAAAGAAAAATGTGCAGAGGAGAGTAAGAACAACAAGTAGACAATATTTTTCCTTCTTAAATTGCCTTAGTGGGCTTTGAGCAGAAAACATAAGAATGACCATGATTTAGACATAAACTTAGTATTCTATGACTAAAAAGAACACGAAATACACATTAGGAGAAATCCATTTCACAGAGTGATTAGACAGTTTTGATATTGTCATCAACTAGAAATAATGTTAGTTGACTTTACAGGCTAGTGTAGAAATGGCCAAAGTAGACAAATAATCCTTGTATTCAAAAACTACCAAGTGCATGAATTGCCTGCACTCAGGAATATCCATAGTAGCCTAAGAAAAACAGGTGTATGAATGAATGTCATAGAGATAGAGACTTAATACACTATAACCAGCAAAACTTTTTTTGCCTCATCAAGAAATAGCTTTAGTGGACTCTGACCATCAAGGAGAGGATTTCATTCATTCAGACATAGCCTTATTCACCTTCTGACCCCTCACATATTGTAAAGTCCCCCATGGAGAAATAACATTAGTAGACATGGTTCAGCAAGTGCTGGAACTGCATCATTTAGAAACAGCATTTAAAATCTCAGGAAAAAAATTCAGCGATGCGAATGTATGGAAATGCCTTTCATAGACCACATAGTCCCCTTTGATCAACAGCTCAAAATGGCTTGAAATCAATTTATGGAACTTGGAGATGCTAGCCAGAGCTAAAGGATTTAGGGGTAGGCTTCATCACTCATTATCCAGACCTCTTCTTATCAGCCAATCCCTCCACATGTCTACTGAGTGTTATATGTCTTAGCCCAGTATGAATTACCTGTATTAAGAGATGGCCTTAGTAAACTATTCCCAGAAAGTGTGTTAAGTTGCATCAGTTAAAAAAAAAAAAATCGCTTGTTTGAGAGAGGAATAGGCAGAGAGGAAGAGGGAGAAACGAAAGTAACATAGAAAGGTGTGTGTGTGTGTGTGTGTGTGTGTGTGTGTGTGTGTGTTGGTGCACCAAGGTATCTGGCCTTGAAAAGAACCTCCAGATTAATTTGCCACTTTTTGCACCTGCTGTTACATGAATCTTGGGGAATCAATCCCAGATTTCCAGGATTTGTAAACAAGTCCCTTTATCCACTAAGCCTTTTCTTCAGTCCTGAATTACCATATTGGAGACATAGATGTCACAGACACTTTTGAGTAAGTGTAGGGATTGTCCTCATTGAGAAAATACCTAGTCACCTCTGGGGCACACAATCACAACAACACAACCACCGCATGTTCTCACTCATCTGAAGTTCCTAATATGAATCAGGTCAAATTGATTACATAACAGAAGAGCATCTTGAGGCTTGGACAATAGTGGTAGGTGTGGCTTAAGGTAAGGTAAAGAATGGGGGAGGACTCAAAACCTGAAGCCAAGTTGAACTGGTTCCATAGAATCCCATATGCTGGAAATCAGACTAAAAGGTGGAACTTTCAAGCAAAACGTGGATAGACCACCTGAATCAAAAGGTACTGAAGAGAGTGAAAAGAAACCTAACCTCAAATTTCTATTGTTTCTCTTTCATCCTTGGATTTTTCTTTTGTCTTTCCCTTTGGTGCTGGCCTGTAATTCCCTGTACCAGGATGTGGCCTACATCCACAATGAGCTGTTGATTAGAAATGCCTATTATACCTCCCAAAACAAGACAGACTTCTGTCAGAGTACTTGATTACCCACCAGAGGTTAATGGTGAGACCCTGCTGCTGAAGACACCAATTGCTGTCAGCTGGCACAATGGAGAGACCTAATTGGAATCCATAGGAGAGAAAGTCTTCAGATATTTAGCCCATCTAGTGCTGGAAGTCGCTACATGAGATACCAGGTGGAAGTGGCCAAAATCCGTCCATGCAACTCAAAGTCTAAGTTAATAATGGTTTTCATATTTAACTGGCACTGACTTCACTCTGCACTGGAGAATCTGCTTATCTTTATCAGATGGGACCTCGACTTGAGGGGATAAACAACCCCGCACACTCCATCACAGCCCCAGCTGAAACCACAAAGGAATTGGGGAAATGAGCAAGAAGGTTTAAACTTGCAGTTGGGTTAATATCAGCACAAGGGTGATGGAGAAAGATACTGGGAACACTCAACCCCTACCAATCCAGACAACTAGAAGCTCCTAAGTGCCCATCACTAAAGTAGACCTAAAATGCTCAGTGAATTTTGCAGAAGAGGGGTCAAAAATATTGAATAGCCACAAGTTGGGACATTTTGCAGAAAGAAACTGCCTCCTCCCCATAATTGACTGCTGCCACATAATGCATGATGCATGATACCCATAGGGTTGACCTGCATCCCTAATGAGGAAGGCCTCTTCAGAAAAGGGGGAGGGAGGAGGAAAAGGATGGTACCAACATGTGTTTATGTACGAATAGGCCCATATCTAATAATAATAATAATAATAATAATAATAATAATAATAATAATAAAATAAAATATGTTCTCACAGTCTCTGCCCAGCAATGTGTGAATGCCCCTTCATGGAGAAATAAGTTGAGGCTGTTTTGAACTATGAGTGCAGATATTGCTATTATTCATAAATAGCGCTCACAGACTATGACTGGAACGTGAAGGAAGGACACTCATTGGGCAATAGCCTTAGTGAACTTTGTCCAGCAAAGCTAGGTAAGTGTTGTGCTCATTAAATGTGACTCTCAACAGAGGGCACAGAAAATGACAAGGACTCTTTATTGTTGTTGTCTAAAGTGGAACTCAAGTTGGCAACATTATTCTGACCTTTGTCTTTCCAAAGGGAAACATTCTAAGAAACCAGGTGCAGAATTGAATCCGTGCATAAAAGACATACAGTTCTGTAGGGAGATCAAATTTTTCAGGGCATTTCTTCTTAACTGATCCCACAAAAATCCACTGTGCTCCCAGAACAGCAGAACTGGGGTGCTTCTACTAACTTAATGGAAGATTAAGTCCAGAGAGGACTTTCAGGGACTCTATAGAAATGAAGAATTCTGTTACATAAACATGAAATACATAAATCTGAGGCACAGTTTTATTGTTCGAGTGTAGTTTAACAATAAGAAAAGTAGAACTCTAACACTTGAGAGTGAACAGCATTGGGAAATGAACCATATTATCTGCTAGCAACATTACAAAAACAAATTAGTGCTTTTTAAACAGTCTGTTGAGGAGCCAACAGACACACTTCTGAAGACAAGCACAGGTGAGTGTTTGTTTTGTGGAACATTGCCTGTTGTGGGAAAACTCACTCTTCATTGCAGAGACAAGAACTCCCTCTATTCCATTAGGATTTTGTTAATGGAGAAGGGAATGGACACACCAACAGCTGCCTTTGTAGCATCATGTTGAAATCCCATTCTGTTTGTTACAGTAATATGAGTGATATACAATGTGCCAAAACAAATCTTCCCAATACTTTGAGAAACTACTGAGCCACTTTGAAAAACTGACCACCAAAGGGTCACTCTTTAAAGCAGACAAAATACAATACATAGTTAACCTGTGTGAAAAACTCTTCATGTTCCATCCTACTTTAACGCAACATTCCATTTGTTTGTAGCTAATCAAATGCCTAAATTTTACATATGGTGCATAATATACCCACTTCGTGCTATTAAATTGTTTGCCCACTATAAATTTAGCTCTTTTTCATATATAGATAATTTCGGAAAGGGAGGGAGTAGGAAAAAAATACTAATAAATATCCAAAAGATCATTCAAAATAGTTTTTGTTTTTCCCTAAGTTGTTAAGTATGGTCAGTGGAGATGGCTCAGTGGATTAAGCTTTTGTTTTGCAAGGGTAACTGGCATTCAGATCTGTAGCTACATTATAAGTGCAAGGCATGGTGGTCTACCTGTAATTCTGTGCCTGAGAGACAGAGACAGGAACAAACTGGCTAAATAAAATATATCAGCTCTGGGTTTAAGCTATACCTATATGAGGTGGGGATAAATCACCGAAGACACCCAAGGTCATCCTATGATCACTGCATGTGTACTAAGACACATGTGTCCACCCACATATATGTGAACATGCATGCACTCTCCACATATATACAAAGGTATAAAAAATAAAATAAATAAATAAATGAAACTGGGTGTGGTGGTGCTTGCTTTTAATCCAGCACTTCATAGCCAGAGGTAGGTGGCTTTCCAAGACCAGACTACATAGTGAGTCCCAGGTCAGCCTGGGTTTGGGTGAAAACCTCAAAAATAATAAATAAATAAATAATACATGAAAGATGTTTAAAGGCCTCCATTTCTCTAACATGTAAAACAATATTTTATTTATTCATATTGACAGAGCAAGAATAAAAAGAAGATGGCTAGAAAATGAGCATGTCAGGGCCACCAGACACTGCAAATGATCTCAAGAATTGCACACCACTTTGTACATCTGGCTTTCTGTGGGTACTGATGAATCCCACCTGACAACTTTGGCTTCATATTAACTACTAAGCTATCTCTTCATTCCAAGTTTACAAACATTTTAATGAGACTATGATCACATTTCATAGACGTAGTCACTGGGGTTAATTCTAGAGAAAATAATTGATTATGATTCTATAATTATTAGAGGTGGAGGAAGATAAACAGGCAGAAAAAGAAGGTAAAGATGAGAAGAGGATGAGTGTAGGAACAGAGAGAGGAAAAGGAGGAAGAAAGCATAATAGAGGCACACAACACGAAGTAAAAAAGAGGTATGGTAATGGAGATGGTATAAGCTATCCCTGAAAGGTCTCCCACCATACACGTAATCATAAGTGAAAATGTCTGCTTGAGATGACCTGTGTTGACTTTGAACTTATGCTTTCACATGCTTAATGCAAGCTTTGTAGGGTATGGGTCACTCCTTGGGCAACCTGCCTCTTAACCACGCTCCCCAGGCTGTGCTATGAGAAGGTATGTGAAGTCTCAGCTGAGTGGCAAAATGGTTGGACCTGGAACAGATCATAATCAGCGAATTTACCCAATCACAGAAAAAAAAAGTCGACACATAGTCTCACTCATCTGCAACACCTAACCTGAATCGGCCAAGATGCCTTACATACCCAGCAAGCACCTCATGGACTAGACAATAAGATGGATGGGAGGGTGGGAAGGGAATCGAAGGGTGGAAAACAGTAATCTGGACCCAAACAGCAATGGTACCATAAAATTCTACTTCCTAAAAAATAGACCAAATGGCTGAACCTTCACTAGACCCTTACAGGAAGCACTGGAAAAACAAGACACTGGAGAGGGTAGGATCAAGACTGACCTAAATCTCCTACATCCTCCCTCCCTCCCTCCCTCTACCCCTCTCCCCTCTATCTCTATCCTCTCTAACTCTTGTATATTAGTTATGTTCTTCCTCAATTTCTTAGTGGGCACTGACCTGTAACCCCCACTTCCAGCTTGGGCCAACCATCCACAATGAGCTTTTGATCAGAGAAACCTACAAGGTTTCATAAAACCATGACAGACTTCTGTCAGAGTACTTGATGACCCACCAAAGGCCAGTGGTAAGACCCTATTGCTGAAGACTCCATATGCAGCTGACATGTAAAATGGAATGACATGGCTGGAAGCCAGGAGAGAGTCAGTCTCCAGACAGTCAGCGTGTCTAGTGCCAGAAGGTGCTACATAGGCGACTTGGGGAAAAGACCAAGATCTGTCCAAACAACACATTGTTTAATCTAATTAGCAACAAATAACCAGATGTGATGCCCACACTAGTGCAATAGTGGTACACAGCTATGGTGAGGAACCAATTGCTCCTGATTTGGCTAACTGATCCACTCAGTGGTACTAGACCCATAGCTGGAGCTGGGAAACAAGTCAGAACCATACCCAAATACAATTGGACTCTACAATATCAAGCTACCATCAATCAGGGGGTATAAGAGGGCCTACACCTATCATACTGTCTATCAAAAAAGTAAGTGTTATCTCAATTTTCCAGGTGCTAACTTACTCTCCATTGGAGAATTTGCTTCTCTTTTCCAGATAGATGCAGATCCTAAGAAGAGAGCTGCCCCAACATACCTCAAAAGGGGCCCAACTGAAACTAAGGACAACTGGCGAAGTAAGCAAGGGTGATGTTTTCCTGTGAACCAGATAGCAGCACAAAGGGGAAGGAGATCAACGCAGAGAAAAATCAACTCCTACCAAATCAGAGAGCCAGAGCCTCAGAGGCCCCCAACACCTAAGCACTGAAGCAGACCAAAAATGAACCCAACATGGCTCAGGGAAATTTTGTGGAAGAGGGGGCGGAAAGAATGTCAGAGTCACATGTTGGGTCATGATTTGCAGAGACATTTATCATACCAATAACTGGGGGCTAACTCCACAATTCTCAACCCATTTTCATTAACAAGGAGGGTCCAATGGGAGGGCGTAGATCACAGATGAGCCTAAATAATGGTATCAAACTGCCTGTATTTACTGAAAAGAAAACTAATAAATTAAATTTTAAAAAAATCAGATGGTCAGCTTGATTGATGCAGGGAAGGCCTTTGACAAAATACAACACCACTTCTTGATCACAACATTGGAAAGAATAGGCATGGAGGGATTATATCACAACACAACAAAAGCTATATAAAAAGCTCCTAAAGCTCAAATAATACTTAATGGGGAAAAACTCAAGGACTTCCCACTAAGATAAGGAAGAACACAGGGGTGTCCACTCTCACCTCTGCTCTTCAACATAGTACTGGAATTACTTGCCCAAGCAATAAGGAAGGAGAAAGTTATGAAAAGGGATTCAAATTGGAAGGGAAGAAATCATGTTAGCCCTATTTGCAGATGACATGATCGTTTATATATGTGACCAAAAAGTCTCCATCCCCAAACTTCTAAAGTTGATACATTCCTTCAGCTAACTGGCACTAAACAAAACAAAATTAATGCACAAAAATCAGCATTATTTCTGTATGAAAAGGACAAATATTCACAGAAATAAATTAGTGATGCTGTCCCACTTTCAAGAGCAAAAAAAATGAAATCCTTTGGAATAACAATAACGAAGGATGTGAAAGACACCTATAATGAAAATATAAACACACTCAAAAAAAAAAAAATTACAGCAGGACTTGATAAGATGGATGTGCCTCCCATGCTTCTGAATAGGTAGAATTAAGATTGTGAGAGTGGCAATTCTACCAAAACCAATGTAGAGGGTTAATAAATACCAATAAAATAATAGCATCATTCTTCACAGAGACTGAAAAAAATGATATCAAAATTCACATGGAATGACAAAAGGCCTCAAATATACAAATATAACCTCAGTCAAAGAAGCACTTCTGGTGGTACCACCATACCTGATCTAAAGCTATATTACAAAGCCATAGTGACAAAAAACAGCATGGTACTGGAATAAAAATGAAACATAGATCAATGGAACAAATTTGAAGACCCAGACTTTAGGGCAAGCAACTACAGCTGCCTGATCTTTGACAAAGGTGCCAATAATGTAGACTGAAGAAAAGACAGCATCTTCAACAACTAGTGTTGGACAAATTGGATGATGATATCTAGAAAAATGAGATTAGACCCTCTCATTTGCCATGGAGAAAACTCAAGTCCAAATGGATTAAAGATCTCAATATTAAACATGAAATTTTTTCAATAACTCAAAGAAATAATAGGAAGCACTTTGCATGATATAGGAGTGGGAAAAGACTTACTGAACAAAACTCCAGTAGCCAACGATATTAAGCATTCAGTCAGTCAATGGGATCTCATGAACAACCAAAGTGAATAGATTCCCCACTAAAGAGGAGAAAATCTTTGCCAGCTATACCATTGACAGAAGCCTAATATCTAGCATATTAAAGAACTTGAAATCTAAACAATAAAGCATCAAACTAACCACTGAAAAAGTGGAGCAGAGAACCACATAGGAAATTCTCAGAGGAAGAATTACAAAGGGGTAACACACACTTAATAAAAATTTCAACAGCCCTAACCATTAGAGAATTGCAAATTAAAACTACTATGAGATTCCACCTTACACCAGTAAGGATAGAAAACTTTAAAAAATCAAATGAAAACAGATGTTGGAAAGGTTGTAGAGAAACAGTAACACTAATTCATGAGGTTGGGAATGTCAGCTGGTAAACCCTTGTGGAAATCAATTTGGAGATTTCTGGGGAGGATGGATATAGAGTTACCAGCAGATGCTGTTATTCCCTTACTGGGTGTTTACCACAAAAGTTCCACATCTCAGTTGAGAAATATTTGCTCAACCACACTTATAGCTACTAAATTCCTAACAGCTCAAAACTGGAATCAACCCAGATGTCCATCACTGGATGAATAGATAAGCAAGATGTGGGACACCTACACAATGGAATTCTACTCAGCAGTAAGAAAAAATAACACTTTCAAATTTGTGGAAAAATGGTTAAACTTAGAGTAGATCATACTCAGTGAACTCACACAATCACAGAAAGACAACCACCACATACCCTCACTCATCTGCAGTTCCAAATCTGGATCAGCCCGAGTTGCTGACATAACTGAATACCATCTTGAGGCTTGGACAATAGGGAGCATAGGGCTTGGGTAAAGGGAAAAGGTAGTGTGGGCACACAACTGGACCCAAAATGAACTGGTACCAAAAAATTCTATACCCTGAAATTCTGACTAAAAGGTAGAATCCTCAATAGGACCTTAGAGGAAGCACCTGAATAGAAGGGCCCTGGAGAGAGTGAGATGAAACCTAACGTCAAATTTCTCATGTTTCTTTTTCTTCTCTGGCTTTTTGATTTTTCTTGCCTTTGGCCATGGCCCGTAAGTCCCTGTTCCAGTATGTGCTCAATATCCATAATGAGCTGATGATCAGAGAGACCTATTAGTTTTCCCAATGCAAACAAGACCAACGTCTGTGAGAGCACTTGATTACCAACCAGAGCTTAATGGTAAGACCCTGACTGCTGAAAACACCAAATGCTGTTGACATGGATCATGGTGGTAATCAGGAGGAGAGCCACACCCCAGACAATTAGCCCATCGAGTGCTGGATGGAGCTACATGAGCTACCAGGGGGGGAAGTGGACAACATCTGTCTAAGCAACTCAATGTCTAAGTGACCCAGAAATAAACAACTTGACATGATGCTCACACAAGAGCAATAGTGGCACACAGCCATGGTGGGTAACCAACTGCTTTTGGACTTGTGAACAGATCTGCTCAGTAGAAAGGGAAGCATATCTGGAACTGGGAAACAAGTCAGAATCATATACAGATAATGGATCTGCTTCCATTGTTATGTTCCCACTAACCTTACACTATAAGAGTGTCTAAACCCTCTTAATTCTCTCTAAATTTGTTAATATTATCCCATTTAACTGGTGTTTATGTTCATACACCATTGAAGAATCTGCTACTCTTTTTTAGATGGGAAGTTGACCTGGGGAATTAAAAGATCTAGTGTTTCCACCCCAGCCCCAGCCCCAGCTGAAAGCACAGAAGAATTGAAGAAACAAGCAAGAATACCACTGTCTTAGTTAAGTTGTTATCAGCATAGGGGTGATGGAATAGATACTGAGGACACTCTGCACCTATTGAACTAGAGATCCTGATGATCCTAAGACCCCATCACTGAAGTAGACTTTAAATGCTCCCAGTATGGCACAGGCAATTTTTTGAAAGAGGAGGCTGAAGGATTGTTAGAGCCACTAGTTGGGACATTTTGCACAGAGATATTGCCTCTCCCCTCCCTCCCTCACAATGCATAGCCCACAATACCCATGCAGTTGACCTGCGTCTCCAAAGAGGTAAGCCATTTTAGAAGTCCAATATTTGGAGGCTGATTTTACTAAGGACTTACTGCCTCAGCAAATGGGGTTTCCATTACTACAAGGAACATATATGCCAAACATCATAGCGTTAAGACATTTTGTTAATTTATGAAAAAACTGATGTTAGGAATGCATGAAGTCTTGATTTTAATTTTAAATTATGCCTTTAAATGTATACAGTGTGTATGTACCACTTTTACTTTTTATGGAAAAATAATCAATGCCTGTCACTATGTTGCATATTATAATGTATTTTGGATGATAGACTCAGATTATATATTGGATCAACTTCCCGTTAAACTAGTTGCATCAATTCAAGGAAACTACAATCACAACTGTGATGCTAACTTCCTTGTGAGAACTTGATTCAGAAACGTTGTCAAACTCTAAAACCTGCGATCATTTCTAAGGGTGTCCATTATGCCTGCGAACATCATACTATGAACAGGGTTGATTTTCTTCATGTTTTTTCCCCCTCTGCTATGAAATGGAAAGTCCTCCCAAGGCAATTCAGACATCATCAGTATGTTGTAAGTCATCAAAGGTCCGGATTCATGATTTCTACATATCACAGACTAAACTGTCTGCAAAAGGGACAAAAATGATCTTTATTTGTTTGTTTGTTTTTACC